>NW_009723272.1:0-4705 GCF_000703405.1 Apaloderma vittatum
ATTTGTTTGAGGCTGTCAAATACATAAAAGGACCTGTGGGAGAGACCTACCCTCTTTGGAGCATTATTGGAGGACAGCTGGGATGTTTGTGGATGTACATACACTTCTGAGCACTGTTGTGTATTAGAGGTCTATGTGTAGGCACCTGAATCTACCAGCTGAATCACAAAGGCTGGAAACATGAACGTGCACTTTTTTTAATACTCATTCACCATGACCCTTTCAATGGGACCTCCTTTTTTACTGGAGCTACTTGACTGTTAAGTGTAAGCACATGTGCTGACTGCTCTTGGGCCCCAGTTAATTTTCTTTTTCAAGCAGGGTCTATTGCACATTGGCACTTGTAGGCAGTTAAAAGATTTACCTACCCTGTTTCAATTACTCCCTGATTTCCAGTTTGTCTGGAAGAAAGAAGTCTCTGAAAATGGGACAAAAATTGCTTGAATAAACATCCAGCATTACTGTCTATATGAAGCAGGCCATCCTTTTTCAACTGAAATATCCTTGGTATTGAAGTATCGTGACTACACAGTTGGCATAAACTGACTGGAGAATAATTAAGGTACGGTGCATCTTTTCACTCCATATGCTGCAGATAGCAAAAGGCTTACTATCTCCATGCATTAATGTCTGACTTTTTCATATTGTTTAATAAATACCCAAGCAACAGATGACATTACTTAGTTAAGTGTAAATAGTGAGCTAAACCAGACAGAACAATTAAGGGACTCCAGATCTGGATAGTTTTTAAAAACAGTTATGCAGTAGTTCAAGATTTAAAACTTTAAATCAAAATGTGCTCCAATATTTTGATTTCTTATAAAGACTAAAAAAACCACTTCTCTATAATCCTTTTTCTTATCCTGTGTTTTGACCTGTTTTAAAAATAATGTTTCTTCTGTAGCTAGCAGATTTGAAAAAAAAGTATGTTCACAATATAATAAAAGGTTGGCTGATTTCACAGTATAAGGAGGCCTAAGGAATATTAACTTCTGCAAAGTAACATTAGTGGTCAGTAAAATGCTGCATTACAGGATAAAATAGAGCTGGAAAAAGTTCCATGAGAATTTGACCGGATTCACTTCTAATTCCCACAGTCTGATTCAAACTAAAATGTGGGCTTTGACAGCTAAAACAATGCCACAGAATAAAAAGAAGCTCTCATTGGAAGAAATGGACTTGACCATGGATATTTTAATGAGGGGTCACGCTTCTATACCAGAGATAATAATCCCCTTTCATGGGTGAGGTATCTTTTATTTCATCATGAAAGCTATACTTGAGTATTACATTTGTTCACATTCGGTTATGGGATCTGAGTGTGCAATACTGCTTTGTCGTCCGCTGAGCTGTGCTTCGACTCACAATGCGAATGTCACACTGGGGATGGATGACTTGACATTGACAAGTGATTTCTTGGCTTTTAGTAAAAAAACCTTCTCCACATGACAGGTCCATCACACTATAAGGCAATTGTGCTCTTTCACTCTCTGTCTTACATAGCAAGACACACCACAGATAAAATACTGCGCAGGGCAGGGATCGAAAGAATAATGTTTTCCCTGAGACACTAATAACCTTTTTATTTTTCCACTGTACATTTGTTTAAATTAATCACTTATATTTTAACAGATTTATGAATCACTTAGGGCAGTTTACTTGTTGTACTTCACCATATATATTGATAATGCCATGAAAATATTAAATGTAATAATTAATGCTATGCTGCGTAAGAATTCTCAACTAATCAGGTCCCTGATTTAAATCCCACTGAAGTCAGTAATACAAACAGCAAATTTCATGGGCTTTGGATCAGTCCTGGTTTACAGTACCCTTTGTATTCCAGTCCTGGACTTAGCTTCTTGGTGAGTATAGGTGCTTCAGATGAGAATTGTGCGTTGTGTGAGCAAGCAGGCGTACCCAAGAGTTTACGCAGATGCATGCACTGTTTTCATAAGTCCCAGTGTGAGTTTACCAGGCCACACAATTTATTAATCTTTATCCAGTCAGAACATATCAGAATTTCAAGTTCACCATGCAATCAATTGGTCCATAAAATAGCAATCATGAACAGAAAGGAATATACACTGATTGTAACACTTTGAACTGAAACAATGAAGTCAGAGATGAATGGAATTATCAGTTCTTGCTCTCTTTTCATTTCAGACAAGATAACTGCACACAACAGTTGGCAATGCATGCAGATACAATCCACGGTTTCTTCACCCGTTCTCATGTTTTTTGGCCGCATTGATGTCAGGGAATTCTTTGTTGATTTGAACTGGTTGATTTGATTCCCATTGATGTCAGGGAATTCTTTGCTGATTTTGCACTTCGTTGATTTGAATAGATCTAGATAATAACTTTCCTTCATTATGTTAAACTGACCTGAACACAATGAGCAAAGATATACAGCAAGTTCTTTGGATGTATTTTTGTTGATTTTGCACTTCGTTGATTTGAAACAGATCTAGATAATAACTTTCCTTCATTATGTTAAACTGACCTGAACACAATGAGCAAAGATATACAGCAAGTTCTTTGGATGTATTTTAGTTTCATAAATGTGGAAATGGGAGAACTTCCTCATTTAGTGTACCAGTATGAATACAAAAAAATGTTGACAGTTTATGATTCCCTGTACAGGACTGAAGAGATCTGGCAGTGGAGTGGATGAATGCCAAGAATGAGAAACTCAAATAGAAAGAAATACTTGTTGTAGAATTTGTCTGTTCTAGAAATACTTGTTGTAGAATTTGTCTGTTCTTGAAATACTTGTAGAATTTGTTGGTTCTTAAATTTGTCTTCTCAGCTTGTAATTTCAATAATATCTTTATTGCAGAATCACATCACTATAAAAATAACCGAACACAATATAAAATGAATTCTACTTACAGGCCATTCGTCTGTGCTACTAGTTCTGCAGGTTTTAAAAATGTACTTACTTTTGATCAGGAACGTTGCACCGCAAAAAGGACTTGAATGAGTAGCATCCCAGTAGTTTAGAATGGACTTAATGCTCACAATATTCTTGTAAGAAAGTTACACCTAGTACTTTTCTTGTAAAATTAGAAATCCAGCAATGACCACTAGTGAAGACTCTCCCAGACAGAGCTCTTGGTCTTAGCTCCCAAGCTACTCTTTTCAAAGCTTGTATTTTCTCTTATGTCATCATTCTATACCAAATCCTACATCAATCTGAAAGTTTCTTTTGATTTCTTTCATCACTTCAAAATCTTTGTAGCATTCTGACAACAAAACACATTGTAGTGTTCTAGGTTGAATGATGGGAAATGTTTAAATTGGCTCTATTTTCCAAGCCAGGGCAAACCCTGGTTCCTGGGCCAACCACCTGTAAAACTCCCCTATGGCATATGTCCTAGTTACCTTGTGCTGGAAATGAGAGGTTCAGCTACAAACTGGATGTCAGGAGTGAATCAATGTATGCACAGCATGAATAATAAGAGGGTTAGGGTTAACTGGGAGACAGTTTAGAGATCTCCTCAGATGGCAGGGAAAATGGTTAACAAAATGCTTTGGCCTTCCAGTCATAACCGTAACAGAATGTTGATACAAGGCCAGGTTCTGTCATTGCATTGTTAAATTAATATCTACACACAGTGCAAACTAGAGAGAGTCCTAGATACTTAATTTCACAGATTTTCCTTCAGATGAAGTATTCTTTACAAATTCCTTGCAAGAAATCAAGCGCATTCTGAATTAAACTTGCCTAGAAGTGTGAAGATTATCAGCAGCTGAAATACCTCCTAGTATGTTTTCAATACTTGCATGCAGAATGGACATACAGGCATAAAATGTAGCCAGAGCCAAGGCTGTGATGAATGCACTTAACCCCCTTAACCAACCATCTGTAGTTTGGTAGAGGCTCCAAGAGAGGTGAAGGCAAGAGCCATAGCCCAGTCAAGAACTCCTCTCAGAAACACACAAAGTAGCAGAGTGAGACAGTGAACACTGATGTATATGAGCTTGGGCCACTAATCATGCAATTAACACATGCAAAGCAGGTGGCTCTTCTCATACTCATTTACTGAGAAAGAAACTTGTGGGTGCAAGGAATGCATACCTCTCCCATTGTATGCAATTTGACTGTAAGCCAATCACTTTATCCCAGAAATATCACACCACATGTGAGCCTTCTCTGAGCTTTCCCTGCTAGGCAGCGTGGCTGCATTGTAGTGATCCTCCCTTGAGCTGTCTCTGAAGGTTCCTTCGTGAGGCAGCAAGACCTTTTACCAACAACAGATGTTCAGAAAAGCCCGGTTTGAGTTCTCCCTGCGGTCCAGGAAACTCTCTCCTTGAGCAGGGATGTCTCTTGAGGTTTGAGGTTCTTTGCCTGAATCAAGATATGCTTCCCTGCCCAAGGCAGACAGACTCTTTATCTGCAGCATCCTGAATTAATGCTAATGAAATCCATGTGTCCAGTTCCATAAACTGTTGACCAGGTCTGAGACTAAGTCTGGATCCATCTGCACCTAGACTTTTCTATAAGAATGAGTTTAGAAAGTAAGGGGGTCCATCCTGTAACTTGAGACTCATCTGTAGGTTTTCTTTACTCTTTGTACTAATTCCATTAGAAATAAACCATTCAGACATAAAGTTTGGATGTAGCCACACCTAAGTTCCATCACGGGTTTAGAAAGCAAGGGGGTCCACTCTGAGCCTCGTGACTCAGCAGAAATGTCGC
>NW_009723272.1:4736-31045 GCF_000703405.1 Apaloderma vittatum
ATATTTTGTCTCCCTTACCTCTAGTCTCTATGTAAATCCAACTTTATTATTCTCAATTCCAACTCTATTATTCTTTGTATTTTTCTTCCATGTAGTAAGTAGTAGAGTGAACCTTGCTGACCAACTTTGACAAATTGCACTTTTACAAATTCATGTTAAAATCACTTTTGCTAATACCTCTGATAATAATTCTTTAAGTGACCTAAACCACTCATTCTGTGACAAATTGGCGTAGCTGGCAGGATCCTAAATCAGGATCTGCGACAAAGGCATGCATTATCATATTCAAACCCAGATTCGTCTCTGTTACATATGAAATATTGTAACAGACAGCAGGAAAATACAGGACAATTCTTTCTTTTCTTAGCTCAAAATGGTTTCTTTCCAGATAAACATATATTGCAATTCCATGTCTTCATCCTAATGTTGTCCTATTTGATGTCTGGCACTTCCTAAATACGAGAGAGTTTCTCATTCTAGATGAGAGTCAAAAAAGTGCTAAGCAGGGGCTCTGTGTCACATACGCTTGGTTTCATATGAACTGTGGCTGCTGCACAGCCATGAGTACATCATGCAGTTCCTCTCCTTGCCAGCACTGAGAACACTATTATCTGTCCTACGGTGTGGCCACTGCTGAGGAACTAATTAATTTCTTTTATTAGATTTATTACTGATGTGTGAGGGCCTTTAATCCGAAAGCACAGACTCTTGTTTCCAATTAGGGTTAAATAGGATTCTTGTGAAAGCCTATTCCATTTGAAACAATGGATATCATGTAATAGTGTTTTACATGCCAGTAAGTGGGGAGTATTCCTGCTAAATCTTGGCTATGTGGTGGGGTCTTGAGTCCAGAAGGGACCAACAGGTCAGATCACACAGTCTGACCTCACAGGTTTTAAATTTCATCCAGCATCTCCTAAATGGAGCACACTGACCTGGGCTGGAGTTTTTCAGCCTGGTTACCAATGCAAAGTATTAAACTACTGCCTACTGTAGGTGGGGAACGGGAGACTACTGAGACACCCCCAAATTCAAAAAGCGTCTCTGAAGGAAAGAATTGATGGCTTGACTTTTCGCTTGTGCTGCAGATGCATTTAAAACCCTTCAAATACCACTGGCACTGTGGGTTTGATGGAATTTCCTTTTACCCCTCAAATCTAGCATCTCCTTCTGTGCATGCAGGAGAAGCGGGAGACACTGAAAAGATGAGTCACAGCATGTGTGAGCTCTGCCCTCTGATAGGGACAATCCATCCCATCATCTACTGAAGGAGGGAGGAAGAAAATGCCAATAAAGCTTTGCACAGGGAAAAGAAATTTTTCGTGGCTCCTGAGGGCACAGGGAAAGGAAATGAAGTTATAGTTGTGGGAACAAGGCAAAGCAGCCTTGAATGTGGTCTGACCTGCTGGTCTGTGCGAAATGCCCTCTCAGCCAATTCTGTAGAAAATGTCCAGAGGGAAATGTAAAAATTTTACAAATTGCCCTGTAAAGCTGTCAGATGAAACTCTGAGTTGGAAAATGGCATTTTCTTTCAAACTCGACTGCAAAATAAAAGCATTATAATACTCCTAAAATAAAATAAAATAGAATATTTCATTTTATTAGAGTCTTCATTTTGGCATAATAATATGTTCCATTTATTCTGAATCGATTTTTTCCTCTGATTTATGTTTCATGGTTTCATTTAAACAGAACCAAAAAAATATTTAGTATTTCCTCCATTCTAATTCGAACTCATCTTGTGCATTGAAATCTGCCGTGAAAAGCCCTGGATGGCAGCTAGGTGGCATTACTATTGTTTGTACTGGGTTTTTTTGCCATTCCTTTTGTTACATAAATATTGCAGTACCTCTGTTTTTGCAGACTGTTGTTTAGAGCACATTTCCAGGCAGTTATTTAGAATGTTCCCTAAATTCTTCACTAAATCGTTGCTTTCTAAGAAAAATCTTCTGTTTTCTAGGTACAGCCTTTCTTCTTTGTTCCCAAAGATGAACATTTTCTTATTTGCAGTGTTTGCAAACACGATCATCAGAGTTGTTTTCTAAAAAGACTTTCCTAGATTTCTTCTTTATTATCATTTCAGTAATAAGCAAGGTATTTTAGACATGAGGTATTTTAGTTATCTAATGTTTCTTCAGTACCAAGGGTTATACACAACACTCAATAAGAAATAATCACCATTATTCTTTTGCACATGAGCTCAATGCCTTCATACTTTTAAAATTAATTATATCCTCTGCCAAAGGGGAGTGATTGTTTGCAGCCCAATGACTTCATGTCACTAGCTTTACTTAGAGATATACAGAGCAATCCTGGAATTGAAATGACAAAATGCATCCATGCCCTGCCTTTCTTTCTTTCAGTTTTTCCTTTGCTAAGGGAGATTCTTTCCCAAGAGCTGTCTGTGATTGCAGCTGGACCTCTTGATGTCTGCTAGTTCTCTCCCAGAGAAATTGTACTGAAAACCAATGGGCTCCATTCCCCTAAGAAAAAAATCTTACCTGAATACAGCAGAAAAGAAACTGTAAAGCTGTCATCTGGCAGTCTCAGGTATAAAATATCACAACTTTTAGGAAAGGTCTCTTGAATGAGTCAGTGTGTTTCGAGGTTTCTCTGGAGAAAGAGAGGCCCAGAGAGGTTGTAGAAGCCTCAGCCCTGGAAACATTCACGGTCAGGTTGAACAGGGCTCTGATCTAGTTAAAGATGTCCCTGCTCACTGCAGGGGGTTGGACTAGATGACCTTTAAAGGTCCGTTCCAGTGCAAAACATTCCAGGATTCTGTGAAATCAGAAGGTGATATAAAGGTCATTCTGGCTGGAGCTAAGGGAAACTTCCACAGGAAGTTGATTCTAGATTAAACTTCCACTAAGAAATCTGAAAATGTATCTTCAACCTCAAGTAGGATCAAGGATAGATGGCAAAGATGATAGGGAAAATACTGTCAGTGCTACTCTGTGTTGTAAGAGAACTGCTACCTTCCCACATTAATGCATAGTAAACGGATTGGGATGGGTGTATTTTGTAGGTATCCTCATGCACACCAAAAATGTAGAAACCTTTCTGAACTAGGTGAGCATTGCCTACAAGCTCCTTTCAGGTGGTGGTAAGAGTTATATTAACTCAATCTATCTTCGACTTGCATTAAGTGAATTTGTGGAGTAAACTTGGCTCATATATAAGACGAAGATAAAGAAAGATCCATCACTAAGAACACAAGACATTCTCCTCTTGGGATGTTTGAACTGACATCCTTCACTCTTCCTTCTGCACCAGATGCAAGAGAGGGAGAGAAGGAAGCTCTGCCTGCCACTTTACAAATTCTTCTGGCTTTTTTTGACCTGGTGGGCATCACTGAATGGTTTTCCTCAAGCTCTCTGAGAAGGGAACACCTTGTCTCTCCCAGATATATTTTGCCTGCCCTCTCCCCTCACTCTTGGAGGTGTGGTTGCGTTCCCCTTGCGCTCTTTTCGCTGCACCCAGCCCTGACACAACGATACTGCTCTACAGATCAGCACACTGTGCTTGACACACTGCATTCATCAACCACATTTGTAGATGGTGAGGTTTTCTCAGTCGTTACTGCTGGTCAGTTAAACAGATCAGTGCAAACTGCTCTGATCTCCTGCAGCTTGCATAAATAGTGAGGAACTGTTTTCAGGAAGCAGCAGGAAAATAAAAAGCTATTATCACAATAAACACTGAATGGAAGGCCGCTCTTTTGAAATATTTGTTTAGGTCAGAAACAGTGCAATACCCAGTTAAGACCTACTCTTTTCTCTTGGTAAAAAGACTTCCCTACATTTAGTGCCAACTGTATGGATCAATATTAGTGGATTTGTTAAAAATAATGTGTATTTATTATCCAGCATGATTTGCAACTAAAACTCAATTGCCTGAGTTATGATCAAAGAGAGATAGATACTCGAATGTGCACCCAATACTCCTCCTCTTTGCTGGTACAGAAAAGGTGCTGGGAATTAATCGTGGGCTTGTCAACCAGAGTAAGCTATGCCAAGCAGCTCTTTCAACGCTGACGATGGGCTTGAGTGCCCAAAATATCTTCTGTTCTTTCCAGCTATATCTTTGTGTCCAACAAAAACCACACACTCTTTGCAGCCCTCTGCAATCCTGGATAAGGAGAGAGGATTTTAGTGTGGTTACCCATTTGGCATAAGTTTAAGCAGCCATAAAGTTCCTCTGCCTTATATCTAAGCCAAATTAACTCCACAAAACCCCCCCTTGCCAGAAGGGAAGTTTGTGAAGTCACTCATAAACCTGCCTTCCATATTTGCTTTGTCCATAAAATGACAAATCCAGCAATGTTACAAATGTGCTGTATGTCTCAAAACGAATCACAGTATTTCTGTGTTGCTTTAATATCTTGTTCTCATTGACATCACTGTGAATCAGTAAGGTCAATGAATATATTTACTTATCGTCTGTCACTGAGTGCAGAATTTAGATACATGTAACAGATATGCCATGCTGTTAAAGAAAAACTACTAATGGTAAACGCTCAGAGCAAAAAAAGTCATTTTAAAATACTACTTCAGAGGAGGAAAGAAAGAAACTGAATTTAGATCCTGCAATGTACATGCCTAGAAGTACGAAGAAAAAATATTAAATCCTTCTTTGTCACCAGAGCAAAAAGATAACGAGTCAACTGAAAGATTTTGACTGATCTAAATTGTAACAAGCAAATAAGCAGATTTCAGTTTTGTAAGCATTCATCACAGCTGGACGGACCTTCTAATGGAAGTAAGAGACTTGGTGTGCATCCAAGTCACATGTTGCACTCCAATGTCTACAGCAGAGATTTGGTTAACACCCTTGATAGCTCATAGAGAGCAGGGCCACCATTATGAAAGCTGTGAGGAAGAGAGGGTTTGGAAAAATTGTGTCCTCCACTGCACTAGGAAACCTGGTCAAAAAACAGAAGAACCTGAAGGGAACCTTTGATGTTGTGAACACCTTTCTTTTTAGGGGATAGAGAGTGTTCCTTTGTGCCAAACCCAGAAGGTATTGAAAAACCCATCACAGTCCAGAATAACCACAAAAATGGGGAGATTTAGCAACTAGCTTTGCTGAAGGGAACATAAAAAAGCAAAAATAATAAAAAGAAGTTGAGCTTGTTTGGATCTGCTCCTGGAAATAAATTTAGAGCCAAAATGAATGTGGTGTACTAAGTATGCAGCATGTACAATACAGACTTAAAATCTCACACGTATGTAAAACGATATATCCTCACCAACACAAAAAAATCCCAGACAAATCTCACCTCACACCATCAACACAAAGCTGATCTAAAACTGTCAGAAATATCTTCTGTATTGTCTATATGTTTAAATTCAAAAACTTCTATTACTTCAATTTGTCTATGCATTTATATTCTCTTTTTTTTTTTTTCAGAGAACACAAGTACATTAACATAGGTCTATATGTTCAGATTACAAGTCATGCTTATAAAAGCACACAGGCTTTCTTGATAGATGTCAAGTTTTCTACAGGGAAGAGTTACCAGCTATGCCAAAACCAAATCTGACCTCTACCATGACTCCAAGGTGAGAAATACAAATGACATAACTTTTATATCATCTAAAAAGATCTTTTTTAAAAAAAAATCTTTATGCAATACCTTTACCCTCCTGTTTGTTATAGCTTGCAATTTCACTACATTCTTCTACTGTTAGATTTTTTTTTTGGCAGTAATTATAAGACTGTCTTCCACAAGTTTGTTGTGTACTTGCCCTTTGAAAAATACTTCTCTTTGAAGTGTCACTTTAAAAGATATTGTTCATGTAAGATCATCTCCAATTTGCCATTTAAGTACTGTTAAGCTTAGCTGGTCTTCTGCAATAGAAATACTACTCTTCTTTATTCAAGATTTTTCAAGATTTTGATTAAAGTATGGTTTTTACTTGCCTTTAAATTAAAATAAGGAAAATGTTTTTGGATTTTGTTCCAATTCTTTCACGTAAAATATACTGAAAGTATTTTGTTTTTCAGGTCGGTTCTCAAGTCATGAAAATGTCCCCAGATGTAATTAATAAGTTAAAAAAGTCATATTATTTACTAAATCTTACAGATGCACAGTCTACTGTTGTGATATCTCTGAATTTTTGATAATATCTATCTCTTTTGTAGAGAGAGTAGGGTTATTCAAGAGTATGTCTTTCAGAAAAAGCTAAATAATTTAGGAGAAAAAGTTCCATTGCAAAGGGAAAGTGGTCCTAAAGAAAAGACTCTGAAAGCTCCTAAGATAGAATTCACAAAGGTTCAGCTTCTTGTTGTCTGCTAATAGATTTTGAACTTGAAATTTAAGTGCTTTGAAATAAAGACAAATGAGCAACCCAAGGAAATACCTTCTCCTGACAGTGCCTTTGGGAGTGTATATTCTAACAAAATACAGTCTTGACTTGGCTGCTTGCCTGCATTTGATAGCTGCACTGATAAGATGAGGTCATAAGCTTTGGGAATGCTCTTGATATAACCAAAGTATCTTCCAAGGTTACAACTACCAAGTGGTAGCGGAAAGAAAACTATCCTTAAGGAGAGCTAAAAGTATTGGAAAAAGGGGCAGGAACCATGGAAAAGAGGAGAGCTATGGGGAGGTGGAAGATGGCAGGAAAAGATGAAACAAAAAAGATGAGACATAGAAAAGAAGGATGACAGCAAAAGTGGGAAAGTGTAGAAAATCTCAAAGGTCTCAGGGAGAAGAAAAAGGAGTGAAATAGAGATGGTGCAAATGCTTCATGGGAGCAATGTGTAATGGGAAAAGACAAGAAGAGAAGCTTCCTTTGTTGGAGATATTGAGAGTCAATTGATGAGCCTTTGGTGGGAAGCAATGAAAGGAATAAAAATGAGACTTGAGACAAAGTAGCAATAGAGAAATTACCTTGGTTGAGATAATTTGAGAAGATGTTTTTGTTGGCCTTTGTAAACTAACTATTAATTCCTCCATGGGATGGAAGATAAAATCTTCTCTGAAAAATCTGTATTCCAGCTGGTAGTACCTTCCCAGGACTGTGAGCATTGACCTGAGTGATGATTTTTAAGCTGCAGAGGAAGAATCATAGTCAGTGTTCTGCAAGACATGATGGAGTGCTCTCCCGTACAGTGTGCAGGTGACACCAAACCAGTGGATGTCCTTGAAGGCAGAGCTGCCACCAAAAGACTCCAGACTGAGGGAATGGGCCAATAGAAGTCGAATAAAGTCAATAAGGACAAATGCAAAACCCTGTCCTGGGCAGGGAGAGACCCCTGCAAGGGGAGGAGTGCTCAGTTTTGGGACTTCCAGATTAGGAAAGACCTTGATAAACCAGAGTGAAGTCAGGGGAGGTCTCTGCACTGGCTGGGCCTGGAGGTCCTGCCCTTTGGGAAGAGGTTGTGGTTCCAGGGCTGATTTAGACTGGGTAGAGGGTAATGTCAGCAGCCCCAGTACCTGGGAGGGGATCAAGCAGATTGAGACAGGCCCGTCACAGCACTGTGAGTGGATGGATTTTAAGCATTCAATAAACAAGTAAGAGATCATTATCTCCACACCTCATGGAATAAAAATGTTCCCATGACAATATTAAACACTAAGCTCTACAGCTTGGAACCCTCATAAAAGAACATTGATGGAAGACTAGCCTGTGCCTTCCTTACATCAAATACATAGTTATAATGGCACTTACAATCTGACTAGCGTATACTGTGTTTTCTAATTTCATTAGACACTTAAAAATACATTACAGTAATTAATTATATACTTACCCGTGAATGCCCTGGACATTCAGAACATGATTTCCAGCTGTATGGCCAGCAAACAAAAAGGTCTCACCTCCGAAGAACTGCCATGTGCATTTCACAGTATAGTCCAGCAGCAATAAACAATAGTATGTGGAAATCCTGCCTTTCATTATTTACTAGGACATATCATTAAAAAAACAAGGAGCTTGTTAGCAATTTTGGTAAGTAAAGAAGCACAGTACATGATGCGTGAGAAACAGGCAGTCCTTTATTTGTAATTGGGAACACTATTATTTTCTGTCAGTATAATTTCTACATTCGTGCTGATTCACATCCACTAAAATCAACAGAAGGAGAAGGATAGAGTGACCTGCCTTAATTTTAATATTGGATTATGCATTTTCACAAAGAGCCTGATGCTAGGTCCTTTGTCTAAAACAAACTGAAAGGCTTTTACTCACTTTGATGGTAGTTGTGTCAGGTCCTAAGAAGAATAAAGTCTTACGAAAAGCTCCTGCTGCTGTATTTAGAGGAGTAATTAATAGCAAGATTAGAGGGAGATCAAAGGTCTGTGGTGGGTAATTAGAAAAGTTGGTGAAATTGCTTCTTATAAAACAAAACCCATACAAAAGAGGAAAAAATAAAGCTGTATGTTGCTGTCCTCCCAAACAAAAAATATGTTTTTTATTTCTGTTGCAAAGTAGGCTCAGAAAATAGACTATAATTTGTTTCTCTCTGCTACTTTACCCAGTCATGGTAAAATTTATTTATGCCAATAAGAAGCAATAAGAGCAACCTAGACAGATGACGGCTTGCTTGCTTTTTCATTAGGAGAGCAACAGTGAGAGCCCGTTTCACTGAAGGCAGAGAATTAGAGGATTAGGTTCATTTGCTGCACTTTTACTTTGGAATCCATGTGGTCCCCATCTGGAACTGTCGGAAGAGGAAGGCTTGACAACACATGCTTGCCAGCTCGTTTCCACTTTGTTTTTGCTGATGTGACTCTCAGGCCTGAAGCAGCAACAAAAAACTCTCCCAAAGCTGCCCTAGCTGCCCCCAGACGAGCCCTGTGTTGAGTCACTCCTGCAGCCCACCCTCAGCCCCTCCACGTGAGTGTCCATTTTCACTTCAGGCATCTTCCTGCTCCTCAAGCTTCCTGAAAAAGTCAAAAGGAGAGGTATCTGCCAGCGGGAAAGATCTTTTGCAAAAAGTTATTTTATTTTGGATGCTGCACAGTGTGTAATTTCTGTCAGGGTGGGGTGAGGGGGTCTGCATTTTAAAACAGGCTGTAAAATGAGAGGCTCACAGCACCTTCCCCACGGTCCCGCTCACTGTCCTCAGTGGCTTCCTCACCAGTCAGGATATCCAGGAATGGCATTTACAGCTGCCCAGAAACACCACGTGGAGATTATATGACCAAAATACCAGCTGTTGTTTGCTGGAAGCCCCTGCTACCAAAGGAAGAACTATTGTCCTGCAGCAGGAAGAGGGATGAACCCAAGAGAGTGCATCAAGGTAATGTGAGGTCTAGTTAATAGGCATGGTCTGGGGATGAGGCACAGTCAGTCACATGGGATCAGGGACATGGCGTGCAGGAAAAAAAACCAGATGGCATGAAAACCCACTCTTCTGTCCTTCTTCCTCAAGGAGATCATACTGATGGAAAACATGCCAAGGTGTTCCAGAGTCTCAGAATTTGTATAAAGAGTTATTACATTTCCATGATTCAGAAAGCAAGTATTTTTGATTTGTTTCAATCCCCGTGTCTTCTCCAGCTGCAGAAGGCTCCCCACATTTACTTCACACAGTAACTTTGAAGAAAGGACAGATGTAGCATCTGCAGCCAAGAGTGCCACTTTTCTGTTCCTACAGCTAAGACCATGAAAAGCCTTACGACAGGGTGCTATCACTTGGCTATTTCTTATTTCTTGTCAGTATGAAGTAGCACATCCCCCAGTGATGGTGAAATCATCACGCATCCAATCCGTTACATCACATTGACATTGGCTACTTGGTTTCTCCTCCTCCTCCTTTTTAAAATATTTTCATTTTTATCTGTGAAATTTGTGCTTGTGTGATGCTATGTGGTCTCGCTATCTGCAAAGGCAGGTTGAAGCCTCAAGAGCCACGCAAGGGAAACGTGAAGCTCTGCAGAACAAGGGGGTTCTCCTCTCTAGGTGGCACTCTTTGATCTGACTCAGCTGGAGACCAAGGGCCGGCCTCTGTTAGCCATCACACTGCAGTTGGGAGTGCTGTCTGTCCACAGAGACGTAAAACAGAGGTTCAGGCAAATTGCCATAATTAAAAATGACATGGCACTTTCACTGCAACAGTAGCAGTGTAACCTCCAGCACTAATGCCAAATTTTAATTTGAGTAATTTGCATGCTACCTACCTAGAATTCTCCCAATGGTTTGAACTAGATAAGGTAATTTAAGTTTTTCTGGTCGCTGCCATGTTCTCTGGTGGTTTTTTTTGTTGTTACACAGCTGTTACATTTCACCTCAAGGTGGCTTTACAGCAGCTGTTGACAAAGTGATTCTACATTTACAACATGTGTAAGTGTGTTGGTGAAGTTTGTAAAGCATGTTGAGCTCCTTCTGGATTAAAAGCAAGATATGCGTGCAAATGTGTTGTAATCACCATTATACACATCTTCCTGCAAATATGTGTTTGCAGAGCTGTTAGGAGCTAATGTTAATGGGAGCTGCCAACAGGCATCCAAAAAGGAGGCTTAATTCTCTCAAGGCATAATAGCTGCATCAGTAAAAGATGTGCTAATAGCAAATGGCTCTATTCATGTGAACTTATCAGAGAAAAGCTTCAAGTATTTTGCTTAGTACAGCAACTTCAAAGACATCTTCATTCATTCATGTGCTACAAACCAGCCTTGCTGAGGATGAACGCTGAGTAAACACTAAAAGAGAGAAAATAAGATAAGACGCATGGGAGGTTTAACAAAGAGAGAACACATTTCACTCTTCCCACTGCCCTACATGGGTTTAAGGGCCTGACCATTAGCCCCAATTATGTTATTGTTGAAGTGCCTTTGAAGCACTATGCAAGCTCTTATATTCCAAGGAGTCACAGGAAAGGATGTTGCAGTTGTTTTTATGCAGTTCACCAGTCTTTAATGGATTTCATATGGTCTCTATTTTTTCAAAGCAGTCTTCCTTATCACAGCTACGGCATGGCTTTCGTACTCTCTGCAAATTCTTCCTAACAAATTTGTCGTTTGTTCCTCTCCAAACACATACACACATAAATCCATCTCCAACCTAGCATGTGAAGCAATAACCTCAGTTAACTACTAGTTCAAGTAGCAACAGTATAAGTATAAAAATCAACTTCAGATCAGCTACATTACTGTCTGTCTTGATATATCAAGTCGAGTCCCAGCACAGAATCCAAACATGACACTCAGGAAAGTGGAAACACAGAATCACAGAATCATGGAACAGTTTGATTTGGAAGGGACTTCAAGTGACTTCATAGAAATACCACCAGACCACAGTACTTAATGGTTAATGGTGATTATTCCTGCTTCGGTCCCTCTCTTTGTGAGGCAGCATCAGGAGCAGAGCCCGGACCTGACCTTTGAGACCCCCAATTTGTGGTGATCCCAAGGGAGCACAGAGCTGCAAACAGAACAGAGTTGCTGAGTAGCGCAGTCTGGTCTCTCGAACTTTTTAAAGTCTATTGGACTCTTAGTCTCTTTGTTTAAACCTCCAGGGTTATTTTTATATAATTTGCATGACCTAGGTGACAAATTAACTATTAACTTTGACTTCAGCATGACTCGTAGGGAAAAAATAGCCATGAATAGTCCTCGAGTATTTCGAAGTATGATATTATTCATCTAATCCTGTTGTGAAAGTAGAAAAGTTACGGACTTTTTTACAGCTGTGCATGTGACATGAGCCAAGGAGACTCTTGGCTGCTGGCTGCTTGGCTTAAAAAAAATAATAAAAAAAAAAGAATGGGCTTATTATCTTCTTATCAGGCTCTTCCTCTAGAAGTAGCTGCTCACTTTGTTTGAGTGAGACCAGCTTCCACAATTCAAAGCCTGAAACCTTCAACTGAACCTGGTGCTACAGCTGGGCAGGATTCTCAGCTGCGCATACTGATAGTACTGCGCAGACAAAGCAGTACTTGACCAAGCACTGGCTGGGGTTGGAAGTGAATATCTTTGGGTAGAAAATGAAACATTTCAGCTTACACCTAAGTAATTCACATAGATGAATAGATGTGTAAAAATGGGGATTTTGGTTTGATTTAGTTTTTGTTATGGAGATGAATTTTTTTTTCTCTTATTTCCTGACATCTGGAGGTTGTAGTCCACACAATGTCAAAATAGTTCATGTACGATCTAACTGTAAAATAATATAAAAAGTGTGTACAGATACTTATTCTCTTATTAAGAAGAATAACACAGAAATTATAAGCTTAATACAGTCTTGGTGTAAAAAGTTAAAATAAAATTGTTATTTCTAGTCATATCTATCAAATCTAAATATCACCATCCTGCTTTGTTTTTCACAGGCTCATTTAGAACACATTAAGTAGTACTTTGTCAAAAAACAATCTATGTGACCAAGCTGATCTTGTGTAGTCCAGACTTCTACAGTGCCAAACCACCTTCATCCTGACACCAATGCTTGACACACTGAGCACAGGATCAAGCAGCCACCAAACCTCTGGTCCTTCAGGCAGCTCTCAGGTTGCTCAGTGCTCCATCCAGCCTGACCTTAAACACTTCCAGGGATCAAGCACTCACAGCCTCCTTGGGGAACCTGTTCCAGTGCCTCACCACCTACAAGGTAAAGAATTTCTTCCTTATATCTAGTCTAAACCTACACTCTTGCAGCTTCCACCTATTAGCCCTCATCCTATCAATACAACTTTTGTAAAAAGTCCCTCCTCATCTTCCTCCTTCAGGTACTGGAAGGCTGCTATACAGTCTCCCTGGAGCCTTCTCTTCTCCAGGCTGAACAAGCCTAACTCTCTCAGCCTATCCTCATAGGAGCGGCGTTCTAGTCTTCTAACCATCTCAGTAGCCCTCCTCTGGACTTGCTCCAACTGCTCTGTGTCTTTCTTGTGTTGGGGACTCCAGAATGGATGCACTATTCCAGGTGGAATCTCACAAGGGTAGAGCAGAGGGGCAGAATCTCCTCCCTTGACCTGCTGGTCATACATCTCTTGATGCATCCCAGGATATGGTTGGCTTTCTGGGCTGCAAGCACGCACTGTTAGCTTGTGTTGATCTTATCATTCACCAACAGATCCAAATCCTTCTCCCCAGGACTGCTCTCATCTGCTCATTGCCCAGCCTGTGTCTGTGCTTGGGATTGCCTTGACCCAGGTGCAGGACCTTGCACTGGCCTTGTTAAACTTCGTGAGGTTGTCCTGGGCCTACTTCTCAAGCATGTCAAGTCCCTCTGGATGGCATCCCTTCCTTCTAGTGTGTCAACCGCACCACACAACGTCATGTCATCGGCAAACTTGCTGAGGGTGCACTCGATGCCACTGTCCATGTTGCCGGCGAAAATGTTATCTGTCCCAGTACTGAACCCTGAGGGATACCACTTGTCACTCTCCTCCACTTGGACATTGAGCCATTGACAGCAACTCTTTGAGTGCGATCTTCCAGGCAGTTCCTTATTCACCGAGTGAGCCATTCATCAATTCCATGTCTTTCCAACTGGGAGATCAGGATGTTGTGCAGGACAGTGTCAAAAGCCTTGTACAAGTCCAGGTAGATGACATCAGTTGCTTTTCCCTTGTCAGTTGGTTCTGTTCCTCCATCATAAAAAAGCCACCAGATTTGTCAGGCAGGATTTTCCCGTGGTGAAGCCATGTTGGTTGCCACCAATCGCCTCCACATTTTCCATGTGCCTTAGCAGAGCCCTCAGAAGGATGTGCTCCATGATCTTGCCAGGTGCAGAGGTGAGACTGACTGGCCTGTAGTTGCTAGGTCTTCCTTTTTTCCCATTTTGAAAATGAGGATGATGTTTCCCCTTTTCCAGTCAGTGGGTACTTCACGAGACTGCCATGACCTCTCAGATATGATGGAAAGCAGCCTAGCAACTTCATCTGCCAGTTCCTTCAGGACCCGTGGATGGATCTCATCAGGTCCCATGGACTTGTGCACCTTCAGGTTCTTTAAATGATCTCAAACCTGATCTTCACTTAGAGTGGGCAGATTTTGCTTCTCCTAGCCTGTGCCTTTGGCCTCTACAACTTGGACAACGTAACTAGAGCCCTTTCCAGTGAAGACTGAGGCAAAGAAGTTGTTGAAAACCCCTGCCTTCTCCATGTTCTTCATGATCAGCTCTCCTGTTCCCTTCTGGAGAGGGACTACATCTTCCCTAGCCTTCCTTTTATCATTGACATGCCTATAAAAGTTTTTCTTGTTACCCCTAATTTCCCTGACTAGATTTAATTCAATCTGGGCTTCAGCTTCCCTAACCTGATCCCTGGCTGCTCAGGCTAATTCCTTGTATTCTTCCCAGTCCACTTGTCCTTTCTATCTCTAGAATCATGTGATCTTCTTAAAGTCTTTTACTTCCCTCCTTGATTTCTAAAAACTTCTTGCTGAAATCTGAAATGGTCCTCTCTGGAGTTGTCCGTGCAGAGGAACGCTGATTTCTTGATCTGCAGCCAGCCTGGCTGACTGCCTGTTTCTAAGTAGGGAAACTAAAGTCGATCTTTCAAACTTAAATTTAAATTTAAATGTTCTTTTAGTTGCGTAGGAATGAGATCACTTCCTTAGTTAATAACTACCAGGACTGCTGGTTTACATTGCTCAGTGGGAAAATGAATAAAAATCATAGGCATTATTAGCTACATTCTCATTTCTGAGAATTTCCCATTTTATTCTGATATGATTTTAAAAAAAGAAAGAATGTTCCATGACTGGCAATCATGCTGTTTTTTCGGGTGGCTTACATCATAAGGAAAAAGAAGCATAAATGACATTTCATGAATTGTTAGTCACTGACTGATTTCTTCTCTTTGTGTTAGTTCACACATTAAATTCATGTGGCAATCTTTCAGTTAGCAGAATTAAGAAGTAAGGTGCCATCATCCAAGAAGAGCATCCAGGCAGACCACGAGGCTATTTTGCTTCAGATTTCAAGCTAGTTTTAAATGAAGTGAGCTGGATACCTCCGTGCAGCATTGTTCTGTATGGCTTAGGCATGCCCTTCCTTGCACTGTGAACACATCTACCCGCTGTGTAGGATCATTTGAAAGCTAGCTTGGAAAATGTTTTTTTCAACCATTGTGTCTCTTAAATTGAATGTATTTTGTGAGAAATTAATTTTGTTATGAGGAATGCTTGCAAAGTTTCCTGCTTCTTTTACACACATAAATATCTACAAAGCATATCTGTATCTAGGCAGTGCTTCTCAGAGGACAAGAAATAAGAGAGTGCTTTTCAACCAATATGCTAAATTTTTCTTACTGATCTCTGCAGTCAGACACACAAAGAGAAGGCTGATTACATAGAAAGGCAGAATCAACACATTGTAAGAAAAAACATTTCAGAAATGTAGTAAATAAAAAAAAACACCTCTATGATATGGATTTCACCTATTGA
Organism: Apaloderma vittatum; assembly: GCF_000703405.1. NCBI lineage: Eukaryota > Metazoa > Chordata > Aves > Trogoniformes > Trogonidae > Apaloderma > Apaloderma vittatum. The sequence goes on from NW_009723272.1 coordinate 20,068, forward strand.
TGAAATGATCTTTCTTGATAATTTATTAAACCAAACTTCTTTTTAAATTTATTTTTAGGTTTTGTCTCCCTGGTACTACAGTGCAGCTTATTTTATTGTAACTTGGAGGAAAGATGCAATAGCAGCCAAGAAAGGAAATCGAGATTTTTACCAGCACTTTTCTGTGCACCTTCATTACAGAATAATTTACTCTTGGCTGGGCAAGCCTGTGAAGATTAGTTTTCCTTTAGAGGGAACTCTGAAGCTACTAACATCCTTGCAAATTGGATAAGTGTTACATTACAGTGGCTTGCAGCCCTGATAGAGCCCTTATCTGCTTTGAACTTCAATAACAACCTCAGAAAAATTCAAATGCCCTTAGCAGGCATGAACCCACTTTCCACACTCAGGTTCAGATTTCCAATGCAAAAAGAGACCTTTTTTTTTTTCTTTTTGCTTCCTTGAAAGCAGAGGTAACACAGTCATAGCAAAATAAGAGCCCCATCCTTCCAGTTTAAGTTCCTCTGCAGAGGGAGCCCTTGTGAACATGGATGTGCTCCTGATATAGAAGAAATCGCTTGTGTGAGTATGGATTGCTCGCTAGAGAAGCATTTGTACGGCCAGGCCCTACAGCATCATTTTACTCATGGCTGAAACCTTTTGAAATTGTTTGGACTGTGCATTATAGCAATTTAAATCAAAAAGGTTTTCTTTTACACTGTTGCAGGTTTTTTTGTGCTGTCTTTTTTTTTTTTAAATTATTTATTATCCCAGAGTGATAATTACAAATGTACTTAATACAGCTCAGACTGTACCAAGAGATAGTTATAACTCATTCTGGCAACATGGCTGTGCAAGCCATTTATAAACACTGTGAGAAACAACTCGGCTCTGCTCTGAGAAACGCAGCCAGGACTGCGAGCCAGCCCAACACCGACCTGTCAGTATCATACACCCCATTTTGGAGCTTAGATGAAACAACGGCTTCAAAAACCTCACAAACCATTCCTCAGCAGGGAGATATCTTATTATTATCTCATTGTAGTAAATACTACTTCTTATCTTAACTCTGATTTGTTCGCAGTTATTCCTTATCCCAGTGCGATATCCCTCCGGAGTGTAGAGCTCTTTGATGCTCTATGTAAGTCTCTTGGATCAGGGCAAGAGAATCTCTGCGTGTCTCTGCCTTTCTGGAACTATGTATTCTATGTCAGGAAAAATGATCCTAAACAATAGTTCATTAACTTAGTTCTGAATGACTTCTGAGTCTCTTCCAAAGTATCACTGCTCTAAACAGCCCCCGCAGAAGACAGTAGGGGCTCCTCACAAAAAAAAAGCAGCTGGGAGGTTCAGTCTTTGGATGAAACCTTGACTCTGACTGAGTCAGGGGGAGTTTTGTCACTGAATTCCCAGGGGAAAGGCTGTGTCCCTATTGTTTAGCATTGGCTTCATCTGAAGTCTGCATGTGAAGTGAGTCCGAGTGGATTTTTGCTGCCTGTGTTTACAGTAATTACCTATTTAGTTTTATTTGGAGGATGAAATCACTGATCATGGTTATTGTTTGGAACAAGCAATGCTACGTGTCACACAGACCTTTAGAATCCCTTTCACCTCTGCTGTACAGCTACACTATTCAAAGGGTGCTTGAAAGTTCAGAAGATCTATTTTTATTAGCTGTTAAAGTTCCAGTAAGTGAGAAATGTATCCGCCCTGAGATAACACAAATATAGCACACTAGTGAGTGGTTAACAGGATTTTTACAATACTTGAAAAATGTCACAACAAAACATTTTTTGGTGCTTACTAGATTCTCAAATAGCTTTGCCCTCAGAAAAATTGGGACCAATCCTGCAAGCACTTACTGGTCACCCACCACAACACTGGAGTGTGCGCTCAGCGTGAGCCCAAGGAGTCTGGTCAAGTATCATTCCCAGGCTTAACAGTTAACCAATTGCTTGAGTGTTTTTCTGGAGAAAAGCCAGAGTGAACAACATCCTGGAGAATTAAGCTCCCAAGTTCAGTAGTAAGAATTTGAAGGGACAGGCCTATAATTCCTAAAACTAAACCCAGTTATGATCCCAAAAGCAGTCTAAACAAATCTTCTATAGCCATGTTGTGTCACTTTAGGAAAAAATCTGCATTAACAACGAGACAGCGCAACTTGATGGGGTGAAATCACCAAGCGCTATGTTCACTGATGAATATTTAATTCACACAAGTACCTTCACTGAAGCTGAAGAGCCTATTTGAGTGACCAGAGATTTGCTAAATTGACTAAAGAGCTCCTACATCCTCTCTTAGTGAAAGGTAAACACTTAACAGCTTAACAGGTCTGAGAGTGACTTCTTGAACCAGAAGCTGCATCATACTTTGGTGTGCCAGTCCAGATGCAGAGTGTTCTTTTGAAGAATTCCCAACCATCTCTCTAATCTGTGCTTTGGTTTGCTTCAAGGAAGGATGCACACACATCAATGTCTCCACGCCTGAGATTACTTTTGTATGAAACTAAATGGGCAGTTACATGCCAGGAGCACTTTACTGCCCCTCGATCATAAATAAGTGGTTGACAACCAGTTCACAAGACTGCACTGGAACCCATCTGAAAAAATGACAATCTGAAATCTCCGAAACAGGTAGAGTGGAGGTATTGGACCCTAAGCATCACCTCCTTTGCCCTGAAGGTTGCGTCTTCCATTGCTCCTCACAATTTGCGGATGTGAGTGTAGCCTTACACCCTGAGCATCCTGCTAGTGGGGCTAATTTTCGCACACAAACCCTTTCACGTAAGTCCGTATATGACAGCGCTTTGGAATGGCATTACCTGCCTGAGATGTTATGGATTGCCTCATTCTCAGAGGTCCTGTTGCAGTTTGATATACTTTTCTTTAGCTTGCTTCAGTTCTTTCAGGTCCCCTCAGTCATAATCTTCCACGATTTTTGGTCCCACCTTGCCCTATCATTAATTTTTAATTACTGAAATATTACTTCAGGGCCTTTGTTGTTTCCTGAAGTTAATCGTTTTACCTGAAATTTTTTATTGCAATGTGGCACAGTCATTTCCTTTTGTTAGTATATTTTCTTGAATGGAGTACCTATTACTGTGGAAAGTTAGAGTGGGTGAACCTGCTTCTCCGTGCAAAACAATATTGTATTGGTTGTTATCCCCTAATTCTACAGAACAGAAGCACAAAAGCTTAGAGTAGATCCTTTTGGACCCGATGTTCATGTCTTTCTGTTCAGATTCAGCTGAGTTTCTTGTCACCAACTCCATTGCACTTGGCTTTCATCTCTCGCAGCATCTCTCACCAAACTGCATGTTAAAATGGGCTGAGACCCACTGGAACCTAGGCCAAAATAGCAAAAATCTCAACTCAGCCTTTAAAGCCTGATTGCTTGCCTTTTTTTTTTTTTCAGAAAGGGCAGGCACCCACAACTGCGTATTGTCAAAAGGGAAACGAGGGTACAGGAAGACACCACCAGAGAAGCAACGTGCTGCTTCATAACATAAATACAGCGTAGTCTTATGTACAGAAGAAGGATGGTTAGAGAAAACTGAAGCTAATGTGTTTCAGTCACAAATACAAATTTGGAACTCATCCCCTTGAACCAGAAATTTTGTGGTATTTTCAAGATGTAGTCTTTGAGGGGGAAAAAAGTCAAATTTCAACCATCACCTGCTGTGGCACCACCTGGTGGTCCCCATGTCAGGCTTCACCACTCTTCTGAAGTCCTCTGCCTGCCTGGAGGCAGAAGCCTTGCTAAACCACTCATCCTTCAGCTTGTTCTTAAAACTCAGTGCTTTGGTGAAGTGTGAGTGGCTCTCACATGCCCCCACAGCTGCATGTTCAGTCTGCATCTATTACGGAAAAAAAGGGACAGAACAATATGATGGTGCATTCAAGTAATTGCTGTCCCTGTCCTTGATGAGGACTGCTGAGACAAGCAACGAATAAAGTGGTCTCACAGGCCTGCGGAGGGAAAGGGACTGAAAAGCACCATCTAAACAGTTAAACAAAACTAAAGACTGTAAGTGCAGCTTGTGGCAATTTATAATTGCCATTTCCACATGGCATTAAATGCTAATGTAAAAAATACTGAGGACTCCTTTCTAATACATTTTGAAGTGAAATTGGAAACATATTTCTGTGTAACAAGTCACTAGGCACAACTTCTTGGGGAATAATGGTCAGTGTTTTATGGGATTGCTTGTTAAAGTTGTTTCTAAATGGGAAGGACCTCAGGGAAGCTGGCATGAACAGTAAACATTCAAAGGAATAATTTGTGGTGACAAGTGATTCCTTCAGTATTTATTTAACATTTAAAAATTGTCTGAATGAAAAAGGAGGCCAGAAACTGACTAGGTCTGTGGTTTGCTTCTGACTGCCTGCTTTTACTCATTGCAGGTTTCTCCAGGTTAAGGAAGCCCTTGGGATGCTGGCAGGAGATAGCCCAGCTGATTCCTGGAAGCCATAAAGGCAATGCGATTTGCTCATTGTCCAGTGTGGTTAACTGTGCTCACGCGGAGCTCATAATGCACACCACGCTTTGGGTCATTTCCCTTCCCCCAGTGAAAAATACAAGAACACAGATTGTTTCTTAAAGGCTTCATGAACTGCATTTTCCAAAGTGCAACAGTATCATAAAGTCTCATACACAGTGCTGCATTTGGGAGGCTGCTTCTGCAAAAACAGAGGAATACGGGGAATAAAAGGTCATGATCCAGCCTGCCCTGATGTCCCCTGTGGCTGCATCCAGGCTTACCCCTATGTGTTGGACTTCACAGGTCCAGCACTGAGACCTCTGCAGAGGAGCATCTCAGCAGACCTGTATCTGACCACCATAAGGAGCCTGCAGCAAAATGAGCTGTTAATCAAAGAAGAAAACTAGTTTAACCCAGATTTTTGTACTGAATCCACCAAGTAGTTTTAACACGAGGAGCTTCAGCATGTTTACAAGCTCCATATTCTCTCTCTTTCTGAAATCTGTAGGGGACAACCCCATCTGCCCCAGGCCAGCCTCATGTCTGCCACCTTGCAAGTGTTCAGAGAGGGAAGATTTTAGTGCAGTCTTTCAAATATATGATATTTCTTCAGTGCCAAACAGGATTTGAGGGAAAGAGAAAATATGACAAATATTATTTCTTCAGTGAATGTACCCCTAGACTGATTAATGGTGACAGTCTTTACAGAAACTCTGTGTTTTGAATGGCTGCATTTTAATCAAATTAAGATAAATAAAAACCAGACATAGAGTGGAAAGCAAATACAAAAAGGTTTCTACAAGGCCAAACACGATTCATTTTGAATTTGTAATTAATAGCTAGGGAAGAGATTTATCAGTGTTCCCCAGATACATTTCCCCCAAGGAAAATCCAACTGAATAAATTATCATATTCTAAAACACTGACAGATCTAGGTTTTTAACTAGCACTTTTTCTTTCTTATTTTTTTTCTTTTTCTTTTTCCCCATCCCTCCACCCCTTCCACCCCTGTCATGGCCAGTGTTTCCAAAAGTTTTCTAGTTCCAAATAATTTAAACAAAGTTTGCTTGGTGTTGACTTCCAAATCTGTTTGGCTACCTGTATAACTCTCTTCCAGATTACTACACTGTTCAGTCCTCATAAACACAGTTTGTGTTCAGTGTTTGTAAGGGTCTGGGTTTGAGGTTTGTTTAAGAGTAAGGATACCACAGCGAGTGTTTTTGCAGTTAGTGCCTTCTTCCATCAGAACTAGAAGAGGAATTGGTATTTGCATCTTCCATATGTTCGAATTGTTGTGGTGTCTGAACTAAACTTTGAGGTTATCTTCTGAGTATCTCATTGAATGCTTTCTTTGTTAGAAAGAAACAATAATCTAGATGTAAAGATGGTTTTTCTTATAATAACAACAGACATTTTATGCTTATTCCCATTGTTTGGCATTTATTCTTAACTTCTGAAGGGCAAAAACCTGAGTCTTGTTTATAAGATACGTTCAGATAACCTACATTAATCCTCTGAGTGGGGGCCAGCACATCCACTCCACAGGCACATTGTCGAGACTCTTGGGAGATAAGATTTGACACCACGTAGAGTTTCCTACTTCTTTACTGAAGTATGCCAACATATGGCTGGTGGTGTACAGACAGGCTGGCACAAGCTCCTCCTCAAGTGTTTTCCAATCTGTAGAGGTATAACATACTCTGAACTCTCAATATGACTACTAGTAATACTCCTACTCACAATTCAGTCTTCCTTCTCTCTTGCTTGAAATGAAGTGTACTAAGCTCATGTTTAAATTGGACATTATGGAAATTTGAATTTATTAAAGATTCAGGTAGAAATCTCACTCCACTCTTGCTCAAAGACAACACTCTCCTTGATTTTCATGGTAGCTTTCAAATGTGGCTTGACCCTGGTAAAAGAGAAATGCTGTGAATACATGATGTGAAAGTACCTGGACTGTGCAGATACTGTGCGTGTGAAGAGAAACACATGAAGTTCCACAATAATTGCCATTAAAGGATATCTATCATTGTTATGTCTATAACATCAAAGAAAGTTAATCTCAGCCCTTGGCTAGAAGGAGAAAATGGACAAATGAAAAATGAAGAAATCAGAGAAGAATGTATTCTGGAGTGTGGTAATATCTACTTCATTGTTACACTGTATTATTGTGCGCAGTGTGGGAAGCCTGCAGGAGAACATAGAGAGTGCAGTTGGGAAAACAGGAAGAAAAGTTTTGTCTCTCAAATATGGTACGTTTCAGGTGGTTGAAGGTCCAAATCCTTAACATCACCATTGCAAGCCTTGCAGGTATCCATTATAACCACACACATTGTCATATGTTTTTGCTTCCCCTCAGCCTGGAGTCTGTGGCAGCTCTCCAGCATTCTCCTCGTGTGTTATTGTATTGCTGCCGTCCCCTGTAGCAGAGTGTGAGGTTCTTTCTCCTTTGAAATTATTTCCCATGCCATTCCCAGACCTTGGTCGTCTTCCAAGTCCTCCCTAATCAATCTAGCATTGTAGGATGTCAGCTCTCATTTTCTTTCCTATGAGCTTATGTGACCATACATTTTATATTTGTGGCATAACAGTCTTCTTTCTGTTCCCGACTTTTGTTCATTAGTTCCTTTCTTCCCTGAGAGATTTTCTTCTCTTACTCTTTGGCCTCTCACTGAATCATCACCACCTCCTTCTTCCTCTGTGTAGCATAGCTGTGAGAATATTTTCAAGCACAGGCAAATAAGCAAAATGTGTATTTCCTGATGTTACTGCACTTATTGGAGGTCCTATGCTCTATCTTGGGAAAAGATACATAACAAAAGGAGCAGTCTACACTTTACCTCAGAGCTGCACTGAAGCCAAAAGAAGACATAAATCAAGAATAGTACAAAACTTGTTATGCGTCTTCTGGTGAAAGGTTGACGTAAGAGCAGGGCCAGACTGTGCCCTAGATAAGCAAGTTCCACAAAAGCTTAAGAAAAGGCTTTGATTTATATTTCCTTACCTGTTTTTCCCCCTTGTTTCCTTCTCTCTGTTCTTGTGCAAGACTGGCTTGGGGTTTTGTCACTTGCAAGGCAATGCTGAGACAAGGTCACCTTGTCCAAATATGCTGGTAGTCATGTCCCACATCATGTCCCCTGACTCATCCAAAGCTCTGAGGGGCAAAAGAGGACGGTCAGTGAGGAGCTGCTGCCTTTCTGCTTTTCACTGTGACTGTGGGGCCATCTCTCACCCTGCACACAGAATTTATCATAGGGAGTAGCTGCCCTGCCAAGCACCAAGCAGGAAGGTGTGCAGTGATGGGTGCATTAGGAGTTAAAGAAAAGGGGAAGAGGTAAGGTAGGACTAAGAAGGGCATTATTGTTCTCCCTTACCATGATTCTTCTGTGGGGATCGCACCCTGTAAAATACAAAAAGGCAATCCCTTTCTCCTACATGTCTTGCTGTGCTGCTGAGCGATGGAGTTAATTTGCTTTATACTGGGAGCTTCTCTGTTTCCAGGCTGATGTTGTAGGGCTGAGATAGAGCATTAGGTCAGATGGGTTAATTTTATAGTAGGAAATCATCAGCCAGCAAGAGCTGGGTACAGCATGTTCTGGTTGTGATCCTTTTCTTCTTTCTTGGCCAAGTAGGATTGGCAAAACCAAATATTTTTATTATTTTGTTTTTGTACACACCCACCTCCTTTAATGTGCATAAACAGTGTTTCTCATGATGGTGTCTTAGATGCAAAACTTGAATTTTCCAAGGAAAAAAAAGACTAATTTGTTAGTATTCAAACAGCATAATGTAATAATGCTCTGCTTTTCTGGACCAAATTTTATTAGCAAACGTTTTCAGCTATCACAGGAGAGAAATAATTGCACCATCAGCAGGTATGGAATAATATATTCATCCCAATGCATATGATCTTTTTTTAACTATTACATCTCTTTTGATTTCAAGTCAATGTATACTTGCAGGGAATTAAGGGTAGGAAATGAGTACAAAGCAGGATGACTGGTCAATAAACACCACGATGATAAGGTTTCATGTTCTTCTTCCTTGTTTGGCATCACTGAACTCTGCATGATGAATTGTACCAGGGAAGACACAGTTTTCATTGTAATGACAAGAGGATATGTATCCTAAGCAAAGCTGACATTTTGGCAGCCTGAGAGGTGAGGGGAGACGTATGCCAATACATGACGCTGGTTTGAATTAGACAGGAGTTTCCTACTGTAATCCAAAAATAATAGCCATGAATTTTGTCCAAGAGAAAGGTAAGTCTCAGGAAACAATGCAAGGCCTTTTTCACCCCAATTCAGATTATGTAGATCTTTCATGAGCAAATGGTGTAGTGAAATAGTGAAAGCCATGGCAACAGCAAGCACTGTTGGCGTTGCTAGTGGAAGTGGACAGAGTGTGACTCACTGTCTTCTGCAAACAAAGCATCTGAAAGCATCGTTCATCCATGAAGATGTGCACCTGAGTGAGACAGAGCCCATCCAGGAGCTAGCTGCATTGTCCTGGCAGTTTTCTGTGCTGCGCACATCCAGGATAATCTCTCTGTTTAGCTGGTGAAACCCACCAGCTTGATGCTGTCTGCATGTGGCATGACGCGACCGTGTCCCTGCCCTCTGCCTGCTTGCTCCCATGAGCTCATGTGGCCTCTGTGCTTGGGCCAAGACCATCGTAATTGACTGCCACGCCAAAACAAAAATGCCGCTTTAATTAATTTGCTCTTATTTTCTGGCACACTCAAAATTGGTGGGTTTTTTTTTTTTTGCACAAAGTAATGTTTCTCCTTCTAGATAATTGCCCTTGTTTTTCCCAGTGGCAGCTGGCAACTTGCTCCCTTTATTGTTGCTCTGTTTTTTGACATCAGCAGCAACACAGGGAGGACAGGAGAGGCAGGCCTGCGCCTGTGTGAAATAACATGCTCGATCCCGACATTGAAGGAAGATGGAGCTGCAAGAAACTGAGGCATCCAAGGGAGCAGTGAGAAGGTTTGAGGGGCTGCCATGTTTGCTGAGAACAGATAGCCCTGGGATGCTCAAGAATGATGGTCCTCTGCACCCTTGGCCCTGAGGAAAGGGAGTGAGGACAGCAGCAGCTCCTGGTCCTGGATTAAACAGAACCCTCAAAGGGAGTGGCATTGCCCTCAAGGGTGTCCAGTCCAAAGCTAAGATATTGGCACTTGCTATTTCATTTCATATATGTCTACAGAATTCACATATATTTATATACAAACATGTAGTGGATGTGTCCTTTCTCACCTGTTTCCTCCTCTTCCACAGCTAATTTTTGTCCATAATACCAACTCTTCTTGCAATCTTGTGAGTGGATGTCTCTGCTTCTTACAGAGTCCTCTGGCCAAATGGAGCACTAAGATCAGACTTTCTGTTACATCTACTTCTAGGGAAATCTGGTCTCCACATCTTTTCATAGGAGACCTCTATTTCATATGGTAGCAGGAAAGCAATACCGTTAGGCCATGTAGATTAATTTGGGCTTCCTGAAGCTGAGGTTGCAGAATAGCCCATGAAGTTATCTGTAAAAATAAAGGGTTTGTCAGTTTCTTGCAGGTGGAAAAAAAAAAAATCCAGGAAAATCTAACCCTTTTCCTGGCATATCTATATATTACTACGGTTTTTGTTAAAAATCAACTCATTCTTTGTAAATAGTTGAGTGCATGCATCACTCTCTGGAAATTCATCTGAAAGCACTCTGTGATCTCTTCAAGTGAATCAATTTTTTATTTTTTTTTTAGTTGTTGATCTCTCATCTGCTTCATTAAGTAAAACTGACAGAAGTTTAATTTTTGTTCACAAGTGAGGTCATGATTCCTTGCAGGCCCACATGCCTGACAGTGATTTCTGGGAATGTCCCCTTTTTACAGAGAGTGTCTTTCTGTCCAGAGAAACAAGCTAGAATTTTTGCTTCAAAAAGAATGATAAAACTCAAAGTGGCACAGGCTACCATGTGAAAAAGAGATTTTATAAGCTAAAGGTGCAATGAACTAAATTTTTCTCCATATCTTTTTGTGATGGCATATCAAGCATTCTAGAAACTTTCCTCCTAACAGTAAGACACTTCTTTTGGCTGAGAAGCTCTTGATTACAGGTTTAGGGATTTTGGCCTTTCTCATCAGGAATTTCTTTCATTGGTTCTGTTTCTGTTCACGTCTTTAGTGAATTTCAGGACCCTTCTTCATTTATATATATATACCTCAGTGTCTCAGCTTGTTGTGGAGGTGGGTTCTGTGTAATCCATTAGAGATGGTATGATGCACTGTGGACAGATCTTGTGGCTGCAGTCCATTTATTTATGTCATAAATACTGGAGGCCTAGTATGTTAAGTATTATATTTCACAAGGTTAAACAACCTTTTAAAACAGACAAGTTTAAAAACCCAGGATATATCAAAGTTGTGTAATGGAAGGGATACAAGCACAAGCCCACATTTCTCACTTGCTTTCTATTCCGTGTGGAATAATGTATTAATAAGTGTAGTGTGAAAATGTCTGGGTTGGC
>NW_009723272.1:31076-48420 GCF_000703405.1 Apaloderma vittatum
ATCACAAGACCTTCAATTTCAATTAGGATGTTGTGCCTCAATAAAAACCAGATCTGAGGCACTCAGAATGTTAATATCTATTTCCCAAATATTCTATTGGAAAAACTCCACATTTATCACAATAAAAATGAGAAATGCATTAAGGAAAAAAATTGTAAGCGAACCTTAGTTTTGTGACCATTACCTAAGAACTGTATATTCAGGCTCAACTATTAATACAAATAGTGGTGTTTTAATAAAGTCTTTGAATTGACCCCAGTCCTTCCCTTATGGTTCATTTATAATTCTGATGGTGAGTAAACAGACTAGACATTCAACTCTATCTGTTACATCTGGCACACTGGAAATCTCACAGACACTGTAGCTGTAGGAGTGGTCTAGTTTTAATAACATTTTTATTTCTGTTCAGTATGACCTGAGTGGTAGGGCCAGTTGTAGGTATTCCCAGGATAAATGAGTATAACTCCTGTGTGCCTTTGCTGGGCCTCTTGGAATACAACTCTGTTGTTTGCAAACAAAATCTCTTAGAAACAACGATCTTTGTTCCCTCTTTTATTTACATTCTTCTTTTCTGCGCTAGTAAGTGTTAACATGGGTGATGAAGGAGGGAGGTTTATGAAGTAATATATGATGACCATGCGTGCCGGTACAGTGGACAGATGTTCCCAAAGATAACTGCAGTTTACAATAATCTCAGATATCATAATTTTTTGTACTCTTAGGAAATTTTTAGAGCTAATATTACTGTGGTAGTATCAGCAGTTCCTTTGCATCTGGTTATCAAACTAGAAACATTTGCATCTATGGGTACCTAGGTTTACATGTCACGGCAGAGACTCACGGAATGTGCTTGAGTGGGAGCCTGCCATTTCAGCTGGTGTTCTCCAGGTGCTAGAATGAAGTAGAAGGGACTGTAGCAATATACATATGTGTAAGTATATATATATTTGTAAATATGTATGTTTATCTATATTTGTTGTTTTCTCCTGTAAAAACAGAATGAAACAGGTTAAGAGGGAAAAGATTGAAATTACAATTACATTTTACAAAATGCTTTTATAAAAGAAGGTGAAGCTCAGGACTTATTAAATTTACCTTAAGGACTTAACTTGAAGGACCACAACCAAGTCTGTTTTTCATGGAGACTGTGGTTTTTATTTTGAGAAGTTGTGGCTGCTGCTGAAAGACTGTTCCTTCTTCTTCAGCTGACCCTTCTATGCTGAGGGACAATGGTCTATAGACTTAGAATTTAACACGTTTGATGACAGTGAAAAATGAGCTTTCCTGATGGCTGATATATATCCAGAGAGTAAAGAGAAGCATTTGTAAGGGCTATATTTCTATAACCGTAGTAATTAACACATTTTTTAGGCAGAAATAATTTAGGAGCTCATGGATCATTATTTCAACAGACCTTAGGACTGTACTCCATGAAGTCTGTAGACTTCCAGTGACATGGACAAATTTATCTGAAGTATATTATCAGGAAAAAAAAAAAAGAAAAAATAATGTTACTCAAAAGATCCCACCACTGATTTGTGGACGTCACCAGGGAAAAAAGGTATAACACAAGCATTCATTTGGGCACACTACTTTTTTTGCCATTTGTATGGCTTAGTTCTTTATGAGCTGCAGATTGTGAAAGGTATTTTGAAAAATGTTCTGAAATTTCAATCTTCATACTATTTTCAAAATTGAAAGTGATAATGAGGTCTGTACGGCTTCTCCTGGTATGTGTAACCCCAACTTCAGTGACATATCTCATGTTAATATCTTACATCAACATTCACATTGGGTTGATTTCATTCTCCGAGCAGCAGAATATGGGCCGTTCTGAAATATGATGTAACTCACATTTTCTATTTCATCTGATAATTTAGTCTATTGCTTTCCCAAAGCTTTTAAAAGAGCTTTTTTTTTTAAAAAGAGATTTTTGTTGTTGTTGTTGTTGTTGTATCTTAGTTACAAAAATTAGGGTTTCAGCCAGGGCACAGCAAGGATTAGGTTGAGTGACACTTGTTTCTGTACCAAAAGGTTGAAAATAAAGAGAATTGAGTACTGAAGGGGGGGTCTTTTAGTGATGCTTTCCCTCTAGGCAACCACATTCTCTAACTGGAACTAAACCAGGTAATTGCAATCTTCCCCTTGAGACATTGATCAATTCCCAGATAATCTAATGAACTGCTAAAGCATCAAAGTCTGGAATAAAGTTTTACTAAAAACTTGCTGTACCTTAGCCAGAAAAAAAAAGAATATTTGAAAATGTAAGACAGGTAAACCTCATATAAATTCACATCCTAAAAAGTATTGCTCATAATAAGTAATATTTTGTTTTCCATTTGACTTGAAGACCAGCAAAAATATTATCATTTATTGTCAAATGTCTGCAGAATCTTTACACTATTCAGTATTTTTTGTTCTAGAGTTTGTAACTTCATACTGGGAAAAAAAAACCAAAACCCAACAACCAAATCTTTTGCTGATTCATCTTACGATATTTATTTTATTAATGCTTAAATATTCCCTTTCTGTTTCAATCATATTATAATAATATGGCAGTAATTCAAGGGAAAATGAAGTTACCAGTTATATTGCAAATAAAATAAAATAAAATAAAATATTGTCTGTTTTTATATGCAGCCTGTTCTAATTGAATCTGGTTTTTGGAGGCTAGGTGCCACAAAATACAGCTGAGCAAAGGCAAAAAAACCCAACAAACCAACCAGGAGTTGATTTACAGAAAGTGTTTGAACCTTTGCAGGAGAAAATGGTTTCTGAAAGTTATAGTTCATACCAACAGTGATAGGGAAGAACAGGAATACCCTGGGGGAATATAAGCTTCTGTTGCTACTTGGTGAGATGATTGCATGGAAAGACATTCAGCTGGGGTATACACATGTTAATCACTTAGAAATGAGCTGGGGGAAAAAAAAACAACCAGAAAACATATTTAAAAAGAAATTATTAACCTGCCCTTTCCTTTTAAGAGTAGTGCTTGTGAAAACTGTGAATTTAATAAATTGAGGGTGGTGCATCATCCATGAATGGACGTTGCGTTCCTCTTGGTGTCTGTCAGAGAAACCGTTTCCTCTTACCAACTGAGACCATAAAGAACAAGACAGCTGTGATGCAGCTGTCACTCCATGCTGGCTTTGATGCTGGTGCTGAATCCAGTGACAGTGTTTCTTTTGAGCAATCTTTGCAGTAATTTATTTGTTCGATGGATAGCTAGAAATACTTTCCCACCCATTTGAAGAAATTCAGATGGTTTCATTGGGGGCTGATAAAATCTGTGTTTACTGAGTGTTCACTCAGCTGGAGTGCTTGCTCAAACCAAAGGACTCAGCCAGACAGAAATCTGAATGAGATCATACCAGGTTAGGTAAGAGATGAGCATGCCCCAGCCAAGGCTGAAGCAGAGCTTTTGTCTCAATCAGATCAATCTGTGCATTGGAAACAGGAGAATGGATGTGATTCTAATGTTTACCAGAATTTATTTAAAGCTTTTATTTGGGTTAGAATATAACACAATGTTTGCCACCTGGTTTGCAGTCAGATGCCAGGGGTTGCAAGACTGACAGTGGAAGAGTCTGAAGGATTCACGACCCAAGATACGTGACCACTGATGGTGGGATCCATGTTGTTATGCAGTTACTAAAAATAAAAATTCATGTTGTATTGTGGAGATTAGCCTTTCCATATTTGAATTTCCTATCCTAACTCCCTGTTCTTCACAGATACAGCAGAGAATTGTGTTTTCCCAAAATGCACGTGGTAACTCCAGGATGAGGACTACACCAGGGAAACCAATTTTTCTAGCCCAGTGAAACTCTCTTGGAGGCAGAAAGCTCATCCATGTGGGGATGTGCTGCAGGCTGCCCTCACACAGCAATGGGAGAGATGGAAAGGGCTGAAAATTAGGAAATACCCTCACTCCTTTTCCACTGAATGAAAAACCAGAGAATCACAGGCTGCTGATCCACTTGTCCCCAAGTAACTTAGGAGTATTCTGCCTTCAGGAGATCCTTTTTGGGCTACTAGGGATCCTGGGATTGATCAAAGCCTCAGACATTCTACTGTAACTATAAGGTACATTGCTTTGGAGTGGCCTTCTTGATAAGAGAAAAAGAATGTAAATGCTGCCTGGATGAAAGACATGGATATTTTCATGAAAGAGGTTAGACGTGTCTCTCCAGAGATGTGCCTCACCTGAAATCCCATTTTTTCAGCTAAACTACAGTACTGAGTTTGATATATTAAAAATTTGTGAACAGCAATAGAGAAAAATCTCAGATGACAAGAAAATTAGAGCTTCTTTGGCTCGAGCCAGACGGGCTGCCTCACCTGAGTTTGGGAGGCTTCATCTGATACATAGAAATACAGTGCAAACAAAGCTGCAGAGTGCTCTGGGACATGCTGTAGTTTGTGCTTGTGGACAAGTCTTGGTTTCCCTATAAAAAACATACCATGAGTTTCCTGAGCCACAGTCTGACTTCTGGAATGGGATGGGCATGTCTGAATAAGTCTTCTCAAATAATTTATTAAAGCTAAAGATAGATGTGTTGTTCTGTAACAAATGGCACTGACAAAGTTCCTCGGAAATGGAAAGTAGAATTTTATAAAGTTCTATTTCTAATCAGATTAAAAATGAGCATCAAAATAGCTACCCTAACCCCACTAATCATTTTTTTCCATGCAAAGCAGAGGGCTACTAGCCTGTGAAAGAAGCAAAAATATTTCCTAGAGTTCTGATCACAGAAGTAAACTCCATATCTCCAGCTTGCATAGAAACAGCCTGGAGACCAGGTTCTGAACACCCTGCTCTGGCATCAGCAAGACTGTCATGTCAGAAACAAACAGCTGTGTAGTGAAAGTCTGGGCTTAAGTGCAGACCTGATGGCGTACTGGATCTGTCAGAAGAGAGGCATAACTGGTGCATTTTAGATATTAATATAGATGCTGACTTCCCTAGTTCCTTTTTTACATTCATAAATCTATACTAGCCTGTTTACAACGGAAGTGTACAACTGCCTGCATTTCTATACGGCTATTGCTAAGTTACTAGCTCATTGCAAGGTGTTAAAGGTTTTCAGTGCTGACTATTATGTGGCCATAGCCAGATACTCAGGATTAGATAATCAGGATTAGGCTACAAGGGTGCCACAAATATTCAAAGCAGGGATCAAATGCAAAGACTGGCTTCTTTATGTGCCTGTTACTTATGCCAATACCCTTGTTTTCCAGCATGTATTACTCCAAGGGGGAGACAGATGGATGTAGAAGAATGATGACCACAACCTAAATGACTATGTGGCCTGCAAACATGCTGCTTGTATTTTTGCCAGTTCTTCTTAGGTCTGCTCAGTACCTACTTGATCCTAATCCAGCTGAAAAGGAGTTGAGTTGACTGCTAACCACCCCCATGTTTTCAAGCACCTCTGACTACCCTCTGGGTTTATTACTGATTTTCCCGTGTATTCCAGCTCCACTACTCTGATTTATTCCATATGTCTTGAATTGAAATATGTCATGGTATGGAGGAAGTCCGTAATCCCTCTCAAGTTTCTGTTGAATACTGGTTGAATCTATGTGCTGTCTGTTGCTTTATACTAACTCCCAATACAGGCTGTATTAAAATGGTCTAAAATAACAGTTGCTTCTTTCTTTTCAGCTCTTGCTTTTTCTTCCGATAGTCCACTGTTCCGTATTAAAAGTTATAAACCCACACTCTAGCTTGTATATAAAATGCAAAAGAGACAAGAAACATCATGGAATGCTTATTTAAAAATATATATATATCCACCACACAAATACACTGCTTATAGATAATGCTGTGCTTACTTTAGCACTAACAACAGAGTTGCATTAACCTGTGATCTCAGCTGCAAGTGTGAAAGGGCGTGGCTACTTTGCTCTGTGCCATTCCAGATTCACTTCTCACTGCTCTGGATAGCAACGGAACAAGGACTGTCACATATCCATGGTCCACAAGGGATGTAGACATCTCTGCTGTTTCTGGACCACATGAAGTGTTATGCTGGTAGAAGAACAATCTCTTCTGCACTCCCTTCTTTGAAAAAGAAAAAAAAAATCACATTACTGCAAAGATGGAGCTACTGCACTATTTTTAGAAATAGATTTTAAAACTAGTCTTGTTAATATATTAAGCTATTGTATGCCCCATTAAATGGGCACATAACAACTTATTTCTTCATCCTGGCTATAACTTACAGGGAACATTGTGATTTCCCTAGTTTTGAATGTCCTGAAATGGTTTATAAAGGACATTTTCCTTTTTTTAAGTTCTTCTTCTTTTTTTTTTTCTTTTTTTTTTTTTTAAGACAAGAAGGCCTATGTCTCTTGCATAAAAAAAAATGTTCTTAGGACTACATTCCTCCATTTGCATTCTCATTTATTCAGGCTGAGTGTCCAGACTGACAGCTGGCAAGGGCAAAATGCAAGACATCACGCTTTCTCAGGGACTAGCCCACGAATGTGGAACGAATCAAAGGCCTTAATGAGACCCAGCACTTTCTCTTCTAAGCGTCAGAGTCGTAACTTTGACTTTCCCTTTTCTGACAGAAACACTACACCTCATACACTGTTTTCTGGGACGGAATGATGAAAATCAGCGCAGGAGGGATGTTTCTGCTCTTATTTAAAGCATAACCAACTTGCTTCAGGTGCCCCAGTAGCAAGAGAAGGAAGGCAATGTATTTAGAATAGACTAGAACAGAAACCACAAATATACCCATTCAAATTGCCCAGCATTAGAAGAAGAAAAATCTTATTTAAACATTAAATGCAGATGATAACAATCCTCATCAATCATCTCACTTGAACCTATACTAAGCTAGGCTTTATTGTAATAGTTTTCCGAATTTGCCAAAACAGATAGTTAATACAGATTTTAATATTTTCTAGGAATACCCTGTATTTAATTTTCTTCCAAGTTCTTTTGTCTTTTTTATGCATTTATATTTTTTTTCCTTTTTGCAAATCAACTCAAGACTATTGAACTCCATTACCATCATACCTTTTTACTTTTTCTCCTGAAACCCTTAAGAAATATTATCAATAGTAAAATGAGAATCAAAGTCATGAGTTGGTGGGAAAGGCCTTTTAATCTGGCATTGAATTTCAGATGGTCATGACACTTCTCTTAGCGCTCCATATTACATCTCTTTTAAATGCAATGCACATGCAGAACCGATGAATGAAAGACTCTTTTAAATGGATTCATGAAAAACAAATTACTTTGGGGGAAAGCAAGAAACCCCTCAGTAGCTTACCATGTATCATAAGATCTAGGTAAAATCACATAAATCTAGGTAAAATATTCCTGCTATGGTTATTATGGTCTTTATGTGTTTTTATTTCATTTCAGTAAATCATAAATGATGATCAGTTTATAAAAATGTAGGAGCAGGTCAAACAAATGAAAAATGTGGTTCACAGACTGATGCATACCAGTGAGTGTTGGTATTTGGCTAGAGACTTGTAGCGCATTTATCAGTCCTGAATAATTTACTGATCCTTGCATCCATCTCTACTTTCCACAGTTTCTTTTCAGTATGTGTGGAAAACTGAACTGAGGCCCAGACGCAACTGCATTCACACCTGAACTTGATGTTACAGGTTACTGAACTGAGGTGAGTTCTGCTCACCAAAACCAAAAAATTTTTTATTTAGTACTCTTTTCCACTGCAAAATAGCAATTTTAAGTAAGTGAGAAATGGCCCTACTAGGTCAGATGAGTATAGCTGCTTTAGGACCCTGTCTCTGAGTTTAGCCAGTAAGTGAAGTTTTAAAAAAAGCATATGAGACTTTTGCAAGTACTCAGTAACCTAGTAATGGCTCGCCTTGTTTCCTTGTTCCTTTTTAGCAGCTCTTGCCATTCCACCTGTCTTCTGACTCCTGACAGACATTGAATCAAAGTCCTGTAAAAAGTGTCCTCAGATACCTCACAATCAATTATCTTGCTCCTGTAAGTAACATACATTGTATCATAATCATTCAAACTGTAAAGTACATAATTTCATAATCATTGGAACTGAATTTTTCTGCTTTTTTATCAACCAGTTTCTCAGTATCTTAAGAGCCATCTATGACTTCCCTGAAGCTAAATTTTCATCAGCTTGACTGCTTTGATATTACCTAATAACTGCTTTATTCAATACTTTCCCTTTCTCTACATTTTGAATATTGTTAATAAATATATTTAGTATTTCCTTCTATTTTATGTAATGTGTATGTATTAATTATTTTATGTAATGTGTATGTATTAATCAGTTATAATCTAATTTTGAACTTTAAAAATAATTACCATTTATCAAAATGCGAACCATAAACGGAAAATTTTGAATTCTGTCGAATGAGTATCAGCAGCCTTTGTGGATGGTTTCCTGAAAAACGTGTATAACATAGTATTCTTTTCTTATGCATTGTTCAGAGCAGAGATGCTTTATCAAAGTGTTATGTACTACTTTAAGGTATACCACAAGTGACAGTTAAAAAATAGTGTTTTCATAGGGTTTTACAACTGACTGTGGCTTTTTGTGAAACAGTTATTTTGATAAATATACACGTTAGTGCATGTGATACTTGACACATTCAGTGGAATAGTTTTTGAGTATAATAAAACTGTAACTTACAGAGGAAATTGCATTTGGTATGGTAACAAAACAAGAAAATAAAGAGACCTCAGTGACTTTCATGGCAGAGTCCTTCATTTGTAGGACAACCTCACTAAATTGCATGAGTGTGTTATTGAAGGAATGGTCTAGTCCTTTATGTCTGTGAGTTGTTGCTTCAGAGGTTGGCTTCAGGTGACCCTTGAAAGCATATTGATAGTGAAGGATTAATAAAACCTGGTGTATGCTGCAAGAGTTTTCCTTTCTGCAGCTTCTAAAATCAGCTTTTATTATCTAGGCTTGTAACTAGTGAGGAAAAGGGATAGAGGAAAGGGAATAATTATTTCTTTCATCCTGCAGAATTCCCACTGTTTTTGAAAGCAGGAAAGTGAATGTTTCCCTTTGTTATTATTACCACGACTGCTGCTTACAGTAAGCAGTGACCATGTATTACCTCCACAAAACAAAGAACGAACCAAGGAAGCGCTACTCATGATCTTAAGAACTGCAGTTCTTCCTTCAAGTGATGCCTTTTCCCCTCAGTCTGAAATAAGCTTATTCTTGGCCACCACACTGATTTAATTAGAGCTTATGTTAAGGTTATATTCTCCTCCCTGTGTGCAAGAATTTCACAGTCTGGCCTTCACTTTGCCTGATACTGTTGGGCAGCATCATAGACTCAGCAACTGAGAAAATCTAATACATTTTTCTGATGCAATCAAGACAATCTCATACATTTTCTTAAGTTATACTTGTTATAAATAGTAAGTATTGTTTAAGACCATAATATTTAATGATTAACTGACTTATTTTAATATCTTTGTCTCTACTTTGAGAGACTAGAACATAAAAAAAGGCAAATACAGGATCTGGAAACGGACACAGAAATGAGTAAGGCAGAATAGGAGGTGAGATTTAGTTGAGCAAGATCATCATTGTTTAACAAATAAATCGTAAGGCATTTAGATTGTTCAACATTTTGAGATATACAGCCCAAAAAAACCCCTTGAGGCTGTTATAGTCTTTTGTCCATGTACTTGTGCACAGGGAACTGCAGGTCTACAAAATGACGCTAATTAGCTAAAGATTGTGAAGGAGAAGGAGCTTCCCATCCAGCAGAGGAAGGCACAGCACAGCAGCCTGAGCATTGCCAAGAGCCAGCACACTGCTGCTCAGTGGTACTGATGAGATTTATTCGTTTACAGTGTTTTTATGGTTTGTGAAATGAATCAATAGTATTCAAACTGCACTTTAAGATAACAAGATACCACTGTTCTTCCAGTTTGCTTTCCAGGAACACTTTCTCAGACGTTCCCCAGTAAGAAGTTTTGTTTGTTTTCTGTGGGCTACATCCCAGTTTCTTGGACAGTGCTTCTAATCACAGCTATACAAGAAGTATAATAAATGGGGTCGCTCACACTATTGTTAGTGATGGACAACTGTCAAAACCTCCAGAGGTTTGGATTAGCTCGGAGAAGCACTGATAAATCTGGGCTTTCTAAACTCCAGGAAGCTTTTTTTTGACCATCTCTTTAACACTCCACTTCATTGTAAGCTTCTAGCAAGGAGTTCTCAGAGTCTGTTTGTTTTCATACTCTTTGCCTCACTGGCCTCAACTTGTTTTCGCTCTGTGGCAGATAGATTTGGGTTTCAATTGTGGGGCACTGGTGCAAGGCTGCTCTGTTTCAGATTCATGAATCTCGGTGTTTACGCAGTTGCAAGACCATTACTCAGCCTTAAGGCTCTAATACATGTCAACAGAAAGGGTAACTACAGAACAGTGTTGAAAATCTGGGTTTGCTTACCTAAAACATTTACTCGGAACAGTATGGGAAAAGTTGATTCTTTGTCTTCAGTGTACCAGGAAAGTATTTACAGCAAATTATTCTCTGTCTTTGTCTGAGTGGCAAAGTGTCACACATAGCATATTACATATTTTATATTTAAATATTTTAAAATATTACATTCTATTACTTTTCTTCAAATGCATAGTTAACTAGTCCTAAACAGTTATTTTTCCATCTATTTTACTTAGCTTTTCTTATGTGTGCTTAAGAACTTTTAGAAGTTAAATCCTTTTTCACTCAGAGATGTGTAGGCACTTTTACTTCTTTTTTAACCAACTTTGTATGACTTAGAACAGAAGGCTGTTCTTTCTGATTTGATCTTTCTGACTGAAAAATCACTAAACCTGTCCTACAAACCAACCTAATGACCTCATTTCAGAGTCTGCCTGACTTGCTTTGTTATTTAACCCCCTCACTTGCCTTGTTATTTAAGGAGCTTTGGATTTTTCTGAGGCTGCAAAACTTCCGCTTGTTTATTTATTCAGAAGATTTTGGAGAACCATCCTCTCTGATTTTAGGACGAAATTTCTTGTGGATGTCACAAACTTAACTCCTACTATTTCTTCATTTGGAAGGCATAACATACTGTAACTATTAATAAATACCACTCAGATTCCTGACTATATTTTTATCATTGGAATGTTGGACCTGAAAATAGCGACAGAAACACACATGCACACACACTAGGTTCCCAAATAAAACATTTTCAGAAGAATGCAGTATCCATGAAATTTGAAGTGGTAATTCATTGAGTTTGTATAATGAAGTGAATAATTAACAGTGTTCTGCTGAATATTTTAGTTTGTAGATTATCAAATTCATTGTCATTGTTAAATTTGTCCTCACAGTGCCAAATATAAACTTCTAAACCAAAGGAAATATCTCATCAAAATTACCTGTGCTTCCTCTGCTTTCCCACTTAGCTTTATTTGTTTGCTAAATCCTTTAGCAGTAGAAAGCTGTTTACATTTGAATTACATATTCCAACCAGGCTAAATATCCGGTAACTCTTTCTCTCTAAAAACAAAACAAACAAAACCTCACAACTTTAACATTTAAAATGCCTCCAGAAAATAAAGCTCTTAGCAAAATATTTCTATTATCAATCTTGAGGTATTATCTGATTAATGTCCAAAACAATTTATATTTGCAGAAACAAAAAGGGACTGCTTTTGGTAGATTTTTCCCCACAATGCTTTCTTCCTTTTCCTGCTGCAAAAATTTTGGCATTTACTGGTGCTTAGAAAGGCACGGAGTGGATATACTTCTTTATTCATTATTGCCCTCCGAGACATATACTTTCAAATCATTGGCTAAAATGCAAACAAAGCATAAATTCTCTGCTCCAGTAAAGTGCAAGAGCTTTGCAAGCCACCAGAATGAAATTTTAGGTTTGCACATAACCTAAGAAACAGGTAATCCATAGTAATACTTCTTCTTCTATTAATAATTTACTGCCTCCCTTTAAAAGCCATTTGAACAAGTATGTTTAGTGACAATGCCACCTGTGCACGGCATACCACTTGTGTGCGAACAGGCCTTTTGCCTTTAAGCTCCAATCCACCCTGCCCGCTTATTGCTCTGCTGGGATGCTGATCCCGTAAACCCTCGTGGTGTGTGCAGTGGGAAGCACAAGCCTGCCAACCCCGAGGCCAGGTGGGATCGGTGGAGGTCTGCAAGATCCATTACCTGGTGGCAGACCAGCCTGAAGGTTGTGCTTCACCAACCTCACCTTGTAGCCTAACACCCTGGCTTTAATGCACTTTCAGAGCATTGAAGCAGCTGCAGAGTGCTGAGAGTTTCTCTCTTCCCACCACAGAAAGCCACTTCCATAATTTAATCTTAAAAGTGAGTACATTTATTTAAGGCCTGAGCTTAGGGAAGTTGGACCCTATTGATGCAGCACGTTTTGATACTAAGGAGAGTCTCTGGCCCCAGGACGACTCCCACGCATGCACATGCCATGCTCCACACCTGCAAATCCAGGGTCTTGGCTTTCTCAGCATCTCATCATCATTGCACCACTCATGCAAACACTGTGTAATGATGAGTCCCTCATGGGGACTGAGCAGCTGGAGGAGAGGAAATGTTAGCAAAGATCACCGCAAATTGCCATAAAAATGCACGAAAAGAAACAGAGGACACCTAAGAATCTCTCTGAGACGTTTTCTTCATCACTGCAATTACAACCCACTTTTGTGACGCATTGGGGAGAAGCAACTAACTAGTCATAGCCATAGGCTGGATTGCACTTATTGGTCACAGATTTACACAAACCTTCTGGGAAGGCAGCTGCTCATGGTTTTAGGGTGCTCTCATTTGGCTCTTTTCTGTGGGAAAATCATGAGACGGAGGGCAGACTCCCGTCATCTTGCTTTCTGGGATCACTTTAATTGCAAGCACTCCTGAGTTCAGAAGCAGAGACTAGGAACAGGAAATTGTAGCTGGACTGGCAGAAGGAGACACAGCCACATTCTGGCACCTTGTCTATACATATGTGCTGGAGAAGCACATACCTTTGAAGATGAACTCCATGTGCTATTTTAGAATGTTTATACATGAAAAACCAGTTTCAGCTCTGGCTTTGGTACCTCTCAAATAAATGAGACAAGAATGTAAAACGCTACTGTTTCACAAGCTAACTAATCTGATCGTGATTCTATGCACTGCACTGTATTTATAATACTTCACAATTCATGGTGTCTAAAGGAAATGCTACCTTCTTTCAACAGTCTGGCAAATGTGTTTTGAGATAGTCTAATGACAAGAATGATTCAAGGGGTTTCACCGTTTTGCTCTGGCACATGGGTAATCTGGACACAAGTACTTTTAAACATCATTTTCAAAACTTTCCATGAGATAATGGTAGTTCTTACAGGATTTACTTCAAATCAAAACAGATATCTTGACCCTTTCTTACATATCTAAAGGCACCACACCTTTGAGTCAGACTCACGTATCCTTCACTGCTCCATGCACCAGTTAGTTGGAATAATTTGTTTTTTAATGGAAGTAAATTATGAGACTTGTAAAGATTTTGAGTAAATATCTTGTTCTTGTATCTAAACAGGCAAATATTTCATTTTACTGATTTCGCATGTGTTGGCCGCTGTGCGAACTGACAATGTATCTGCACATATGAAAAATCATCAGACACGTGTGGGTTAAATGCAATTGTCATCTGACTTAGCTGTATTCATATAAAGGCTTTTTTTTTTGGCCAGTAGCTTCCAGCAGCTGGCCCTGTTATAATTAGAATTTGTTAACACCGTTGGTGGTGTATTGTCTATTTTTATGCCCCTGATTTTCTTGCTGGAATGTCTGAAAGGTGTTAGCATGTTGTACTGCTCCGTCACCGCCTTCTGAAGGTGAGGCGTTGATGGATTGTAAGCCGGGTGCCATTCTTATAATAGGAATCATATGGTTTGGGATGCTTGTGACCACTGCTGGGAAACACAAACAGAGATGAGATGATCGTGGACCATTTGGGATAGGAAAAGGAAGGAAAGGGAAATTTACAGGAAATATTTTAAGCCTGTTAATTACTTGGCGATCTGTAGCAGACTTCCATTTGATTACACAATTGGACTGTTTTGAGGCACATGCTCTTAGTAGAGCTCCATTGATTATCTAATGTGTAAAGCACTGGTTTATCAACTCCCAGGCTTTACATTTTCCCCAGAAGCAAAATACATTGACAATGGCAAAGGTGGGATTTGAGCTTCTGCAAAGCTGAGCTCCTCTGTGGAGGCCACAGAGACACAGCTTCAGCTAAGTCCAGACACACTGTGCTTTTGAAAAACACACTGGGTGCCAGGGAGAACAGACTTGGAATCATCTCCATTGGTATGTTCTTTAAAAGCAGTATAACATCTACAAGTCTTTCTTTCATTTACATGTTGATTTAGTTTGCAAGCAAAACAGTAGATGGACCCCAGGTTTGTCCCTGTTTGGTTATATGACCTTTGGTGAGTGTCCTGGGAGTTTCACATTCTGAGCCTCATATTAAGTGTTGTAGCACAGAGCATACATAGTTGTGGAACATAGCTACTAAAAAAAACCTGAATAGCAACAGGTTGACTGGTTACCAACTCTGATGCTCTGATATTAGAGGTATTGTGTCATATTATGCTTTGCATAAACTCAGAATTATATGGATCCTCTGCCTTCAATATTCCCATCCTAAATTTATTCTTGAAACTCACTCCTCTGAAGAAAAGTGTTTCCATCTCACGATATATTTTAGACAAACCTCCACAGAGAAAAATCAGGCAGACTTTTCTCAAAGTAGCTATGAAAGACTTGAAATTAATTTTATAGACTAAGAATTACTAAAGGATGAAGGGCTTACACTTGTACATATTAACACTTAATATTGACCAGAAAAAGGACAGGTAAAAAACCAGCAAAAATGAGGAGCTTTTATAAATCAGAGAGCTATACTGAGGCTCAGATACTAAATCTTTATCAAAAGTCATTCCAAAGACTGTAACAACAGAACATACATGAAATGTTCTTTTTCTTAAAAGAATCAACACTCCTCACTTCATTAAATAATGATGAAGAATAATACTGTAGCATCATGAAGGGGTTTTCTTTAAGATGTCAATGGGTAATTCAATATGCAGTTTCTGTCTTTCCATGTTTACACATTACCTTGCCAAAATGTTAGTAGAAAAGTGTCTGGTATTGCTTCTTAACATCAGTTATTAAATACATTGCATGGACTTTTGTTCAAAGATAAAGTTCACTTATTACCGGTGAAATACTGCTTTGAAACTTGGAAGAGGTAAGATGAAAAAAAAACCTGGTTGCTGAGACACAGAATACTCTTTTTTCCCCCTTTTCTATTTGTTCTTCTATTTATTATTAAAGCAAACAAATCCACCAAATCCAAAATAAAGCTAATTAGTTTGCAGAGAACAAATTAATTGAAAGACATTGACCACTTCTTTTACTTCCCCCCCCTCCCCCACCCCTGTAGCCAGTAATATAACATGTGGTAGATCCTTTATCACCACAGTTAATTGTTTACACTAGAAAGTCAGCCTTCCTTGCTGGCATGGATAATCTTGCCAAGTGGAATTATTAGGTCTGGTCTCCTGCCAGAGTTTACTCCAGACTTCATTATTTAACCGTTTCTTTGTATAGAGCTAGGTTGTCATTGAAGTTGGCATGAATTACTATGCTACTTTTGTGCATACATTCACCAGAACTGTGGGAACAAAATGAAGGATCTTGCATACACACAGAGATATTACAATAAGAGGCCTCATTTCCTCTTCCAATAAGTTAACAGCATGTGGAAAGAGAAGCATGGAAAACCACGTGAGAAGAGCACAAAAGACTCAGAACTCATTTTAAGAATATGTGGATTTTGCATTTATTTTCTTAATTGCCTCAAAATACTTCCTGACAAGATAGCTCTCTGTCACTTGAAACGTTGCTGCCGGCCTGGTCCCCATTGCCTACACAATATGAAGTATATAGACAGACAAAACAATTTCTTGCTGTCTCGACTGCATAGAATAAGTTGCCTTTTGAAGAACCCAGAGTTCTACAGCACACAGTCAAAACACAAACCTGGTGATGTTGATGCACTGCAGAAATCTCATAAAACTGCCATGTTGAGCCATGCTCTGTTTTGTGGTCTCCACTGTAAAGGTTATGCAAGCTCTGGAGGGCACATGGATTATCACAATATTGAGTAAACGAAAGCTGCTATAATCTCAGAGGAATTCTTTACAGTTTTAAATTGACAGAAAGGATGAATATTCTGATAGAAGGAACTTATCAGTCACCAGATAAATTTGGGCAAATGATTGCTCATTAAAACACAAAGAAATATCTACCAGATGTATTTTAGAAGCAGTTATACAGAGTACAGCAGCAGCATGATTTCTCCTGCCTTTCCCAAACTTCACTGGCCTTTCAGAAACTCAGAATACAAAGGCCCAGCTGAAAAACAGAAAGAAAATAATGACGTTTTCCCTACTCCGTGCATCCTTACATCATCATCTATTTCCTTATCATTCACATTTAAATAACCCTCATAAAACAAAATCTTCCACTGCCTATTGGAAGGTTTAGTAAAAGCAGTCCCATGAGTTGAGAGTATGTCCCACAGCCACTGCAGATGCTGAGCTCCTTTTCTTGGCTTTCAAAACCTCATTGTGATCTTCATGTTTCTGAAGAGGTTATTTCAGTGACTTGAGGGTAATAACATTTTTAAATTTACTTCTGTCTCTCAAGGAAATAAAGGGGCCATTTTAAGCTCTTTCTTGCACTAGAGTTTCTAAAAATAAAATGAACATACTTATTTTTTATATAGAAATAAGAAGGAATGGCTGAGAAAAACAGACAGGGCCTGAATGTAGCAATGGGAGCCAGGAATTCCTGCATTCTCCATATGTGATCTTTAGTGCATGATTTTGTTCTCATCCCTTATAGCCCTCCCTTTAGAATGCCATTTTAAATTTAAGTAAACACCATGCAAGGCAACCCATTAGCTGATGATGAACAATTTGTTAGCAGATTCTTGGAAGGTGGCATTATGATCATATTGTAGAATGGTTGGTTTACCTTACCGCAAGAAAAGCTGTTGCTGATCGTAACTTCTGCGTTTTTCTTGCCAGGATTGCCAGTTTCTGAGTCCAAGAAAAACTGTGTGATGATCTGAAGGCTGGTAAGACAAGCACGAAAGCTTGTGCAAGCATCAAGGCTTCATAAGTATGACAAAAGGATAAAGAAGTCACCACTGCTGAATCTACTTTTGCAAATTGCTGAAGCTACTCAGATGAGGAACAATTGGAGTCTGAAGATTTCTTCAGACATTATTTGGGGTCATTCGCAGTGGGGAAAGAG
>NW_009723272.1:48451-52271 GCF_000703405.1 Apaloderma vittatum
GCTGACTCTATTTAAATCCAATAGGTGCTGTGGGACAACTATTTAAATTATAAACAAGGCTTTTGACCGCAAAATACATATTTTAAAAATACATGATGACTTATGACAGACTCTGTTTTCCTACAGCATAATGTGACATTGTAGTTGGAGCCCTTGGGACTGTGGAGTAATTCAACCTCAGGTTGTGTGGAAAGGGTGAAGGAAATGGAAGCTGAAAGACATCACTTTCAGAGCTCTTATATAGGCAGCAAACTGAGCTGTAACTTTTCCATTTCTCTGAACCAGTACTTATCCTTGAAGCAATTGGTCCTGCCACATTCATGCTTCACAGCTGCCTGCTCCTTGTCACCCTTTCTGTGAGTGATAAAGATCATTACGTGCCATTGTTCTGTTTCTACAGAAAGCTCCTTCTGAGAGTTTATTTTAGAAAGATTCTTAAAATATCTTTCTTTTGCCTCATCTATTCTTATCACCTTATATCATCCCTTTTCCTTCCCTCTATCTCCTTCTTTCCTTTTCTAACTCTGATTTAACTGAGAAAACTGAGTTCCCCATATCAGTTTTTCTTAACTTCAATTTTTTTTCTTTCCATTCTTCCCCCTACACCCAAAATTTTGTATGCTGTCTCTGCTGATATAACATATCCCCAAGCATTTAGGGTGAGAAAGGAACAAGGGAGCAAAGGACCGTTCTGTGTACACCATCCCAATGAAGGGGATTGAGCATGAAATCACAGCTCCATGCCATTCCCAGAGAGGTTTGGCACATTCCAAAACAAAAATATTGACAGGCAGCAAGGTAAACACCATATCTTATTTGTGCAAGTCTGGATCTTTACTTCTAGATGGAACTGGGAGACTGGAGAAGGCATCTCCTGTCCCTGATGTCTTGCCACCAGATGGCAGCTACTGTTGGTGGAGGAAAAGATGATTTCCTCCTCTCTCCTTTGCCATTAATCTCCTCTGGAAGTTGTGGTTACAGCTTGCTTCTGTTGCTGCTGCTATCTCACTTGTGATCTTTGGTGAACCTAGGAAAAATGACAGCTGTTTCTTCAATGCGTTTTTGTATCATCAAAGGAGCCTGGCAATCTGTTCCCAATTGTGGACTGGAAGAGGCTGTTCTCAACAACTTTGCCACACCCAGTTTTTTTTTTCTTCTTCCTTTTTAGAAGAGGGAGGTATCAAATAACTTTCCATTTTAAACCGTCGGGAAAATTACATATCCTCTACTTCAAGCATATGACCTTGAAAATCACAGGGCAGGAGGCCTCAGGAACTGCTTTTGTGGCTGTTTAAATGTGATTACTCCCTGTCTGATTTGATGGTGCTGTCATAGTTTTGGAGCTGTTGTATGTGGCACACAGCATCACAGCATCCCAAAAATCCTGCAACGAAAATAATTCAACTAAAAGCCTCAGGGGCCCTAGATTCAAGTTTATGCAAAGTTGTTCTGGAGTCCAGACAGGGAAGTGCAGACATATGCTAAGTAAAGCAAATTTGAATTTGGAACATTTCAATGTTCTGTGTGTTCGCATTTAGGCAAACCAGTCCTTTCTTTGGTACTGGTTCCCCAGAAAAGCAGCGTAGCTCCCACAAGTGTGCTCTGCAAGGTCATCTGTGTTGAGAAATCTGAGCTTGCAGTTTGTCTTTTCAGTGATGGAAATAATTGACTGTTATATACATCACCTTCACTTAATTACCCATGTTAAAGAATCGTTTCCAGTTGTTGCTTTTATTTTGTTTATTTTTTTATAGGTTATCTCAATGGAGTATATTAACTGAGCCCAGGAAGCAGCCAAAGGCATATGGGTATTATCTCTTCATTGACGAAAAAAAGGAACAGCTCTGTTTGAATAGTATGACAGATACGGCCATGGTCCTGCCACAATTTATTTCATCAACTTTGTGAGAAAGATTTTTTAATTATCATATTCCTTTAGTTCTATGCAACTGAAATATCATGTACCACTTTCAGCAACATCATAATATAATAAGTCAATAAAACAATCAAATGCCTCTGTAAAATGGTTCAGGGACTGATCCTTGAGCCTTTTAACGTGCAGTGACACTTTCTATCCTTACAGATGGCCCCAATACTCTGCAGAAGAAATACATTGATTTTTTTCCTAAGAATAATGAGTTGAAATTTTTCTCTTGTGCTGAGGAAGTCATAGCTACAACCCAAAACTTGTTTAGGCAAGCCATAGAAAAATGAGGTTTGAACTATAGACAAAATAAATAGAACAAAAGTAAAATGACAGACAATCCATTTCAGTGGATTTCCCATGGTATTTGTTTAGGTTTTTTTCCGGTTATATGCTCTGGCTGGTTTGAATATTTGTGGAGGTGAAGCGAAGCACTTCTAGCTGAGGCCTAAGTCAAATGTACTGCATGATACCGAAGACTTGAAATTTGACTCTGTGATTATGTTTCATGATGTAACAGTTAATTAACTGTTAGTTAAAAGTTAGTTAACTTTGGGTGCACGTCAAAAATGTTTAATTGTTCATCTTGGTTTTTATATTACCCTTTGGAAGACACTTCTTCTTGGCTTGGATTTCCTCAAAAAATATAGAGATGTCCTAAATGCTCATGCTTTTCTTAGGATATGCCATCATTTTCTTCTTAATCCATGCATTAAAGAAGGACTAATCTGAATGAACTTGATCTTCTATATTTTTGTTATATATTTCTTGCCAGGGGCTGGATGTAGCATTTTATATGTGTCCTCAAGCCTACACCGTAGATACAGCTATTCCAGTCATCCTGAAACAGTAGCCCAAGATCTAGTGATATATTTCTTATATATTTCTTGCCAGGGGCTGGATGTAGCATTTTATATGTGTCCTCAAGCCTACACCGTAGATACAGCTATTCCAGTCATCCTGAAACAGTAGCCCAAGATCTAGTGATGCAACAACCATATTTGAAGCAGAACTAAGATGAATTTGGCAGAAAAATTAGCTAAAGGAAATTTCAGTTTGGAAAACTGACAGTTTCTTGAAGAATTAGAGATTTTTTATTAATGCTGACCTCAAATTCCACTTTTACCAAAGATGGATCTCTTTCAAGTACATTCTTCTTGCAATTTTTTGAACTGCAGGTGCGTTTGTTAAATGAACACACATTAATGTTATATGGGTGAAAGGGCTCTTTTTTGCTCCCTCTTAGGAGCAGCACAGAATTTCTGAGACATTATTTTATTTTTCCGGCCTTTGATTTAGTAAAAATATAAATGTAGCTCTAACCTAAAAAGACGTGAACATCAGGATGAACGTTAGGATGTCAGATAGTAATAGGACTAGGGGGAATGGATTAAAGCTAAATATGGATTGGTTTAGATTGGACGTTAGGAAGAAGTTCTTCCCCATGAGGGTGGTGAAACACTGGCACAGGTTGCCCAGAGAGGGAGTGGAAGCCCCATCCCTGGAAGTTTTTAAGGCCAGGATGGATGGGGCTCTGAGCAACCTGATCTAGTGGGGGATTTCCCTGCCCATGGCAGGGGGGTTGGAACTAGATGATCTTTAAGGTCCCTTCCAACCCTGACAATTCTATGATTTTGTGATGATTCTATGAATGAAGGTACATGGTATCTAAAATTACTGCAATGCTAGAAAATGAGACTGAGGTAAAAACTCAGATTTTTTTATTCATTTTTTTTTTTAATTTCTTAGGGTGCCTCTTCTTATTTTTCTTATTTATTTTTCTTATTTTTCTATTTCTCCTCGCCTCTCATCTCCTTTTTCCCCTTCCCTTCCCTTCCCTTCCCTTCCCTTCCCTTCCCTTCCCTTCCCTTCCCTTCCCTTCCCTTCCCTTCCCTT
>NW_009723272.1:52507-61294 GCF_000703405.1 Apaloderma vittatum
CTTCCCTTCCCTTCCCTTCCCTTCCCTTCCCTTCCTACCTTTTCTTTCTCTTTTCCTTTTTTTGTTGTCTTCTTTTTCAATTTTCCCTTCCCTTTCTTCTGCCTCTGTCTCTTTTGCTCTCTTCTTTCTCTTTCTCTCCCTTATTCTTTCTTTTATTCTCTCTCTTTTCTCTACCCACTAAATTGAATAGAAGTTCACAGACAAAAAAAAGAAAAAAGTGAAACTCAAAGCACGTTACCCATCCCCCCAAATTACAGTACAATACAGATGAAATTTGAATCTAGTTAAGGAGAATATATAAACTTTGCAAGTCTAATAAGAAACAGATTTCAAGGGCTCTGTACTTAACAATTACTAGGAAATTGAATGTAAGAAATACTTAACCACAACATGAAGATTTTAAAAGCAATGTTAACTTGCCTGTGTTTAAAGATTATTGTGTCATATGTTATAATAGAAGTTCTATTTATCAGTCACAATTGAAGTTAAATATGCATTTTTAAGTATGAGAGCATAATATCTATACTCATTATACTCCGTTATAGATCTTCATTACTATTTCCGTAGCTTTCTGCTGGTTACTAATCATAATTTCAAAAGCATTAGGAAATTGTTTATCTCTTCCTAATTTAATAAGCTCAGGTAGAAAATACATGAGCTGAAACAAGGCCAAGTGAATTATAGGGTGAGAACATTAACTTTCCTAATATCCTTTTTAATTTAGAAATCATGTTGTCTTCTGATTTTTACGCGTACTCTTACTTTCACATTTGCATAATTCTTTGTTTCTGTCAGAAGCACAGGAAAACAATTCTGGTACAGAATATTTTCGAAAGAAAGAAATCATATAACTATGTACAGTCTGAATCTGGAAGATGAAGGAAACCTTGATGTCCGTACCAGGCTACACAACAGAAAATCACGTAGATAAGCAATTGTCAGATATATGAATTATGATCTTTACAAATGCAGTCAGCAATATGCTTGAATCTGGTACATATTCAAGTGTGTTTTGCAATTAGCCATACCAATCAAAAGTTAGGATCACGTCTTTCATGTGTATTCTGAAAACAAATGTATCTTAGTAAACTTATTCACTCCAACAGAGAAAAAAGGAATAAAATGGAGAATGTTTATATGCTATAGCGTTGAAAGCAGTATATCGCTGTATCTCCCTCTTCCAGAGTACGCAATGTGAGAATAACTGAACATCCAAACATTACTTCCATCATACCCCAGAAATTAGAGGGAACCACTTTTCCTGTGATCATTCTCTGATGACATTTTTTATCAAAAAGTCACCATCAAGAACTTGTTTTGTAGAAGTGTTTCCTTCTTCCCCTCAGTTGTACATCCCTGGCTGCAATACACTTATGGTTATAGGGCAGATGAGAAGAAGCTTAGTCAGGCCTCCTCGCATCTCTGCTGTGTTGCAAAAGTGAAGGAGAGAAAACTGAGCATTCATTATTATGCAAAGGGAAAGCAAGAGAGGTTCATTCTCTGTTCGTGGAAAGGGAAATGACACACTGTGAAAGGATGAAGAGGATCAATAGCAGCACCTTTCACTGTCATCCAGACTGGAAGTCCCCTCCATGGGCAATACATACCCAGCCACTGTTTTTATGGGTGTAGGAAGATGAGGGCCAATGCAAAACCTTCAAACAATAAATATACAGTGATACTGGGAAAAGCAAGCAAAGAATGTGTGATTTTTACTGTATGGTGAGAATGGTATTGCATTTTACTGACTCAGACTACATCCTCCTAAGACTTACTTTAATATAAGCTGGTCAAACATTTCTTTCCTTAATCATTGTGATCCTTTATGAAACAATCCTGCAAGATGCTAAACAACAGCCAATGTTCAGGAGTCCTTTGCAGGATAGGAAGAGCTGTGTAAAGTTCAATAGTTAGTCTGTCCATTTAAACCTGTGCTGATTTAGCAGGGTAAGCCTGCGCTGGAGGCAAATTTTAAGCTTTTTAATCTTAAAATGCTTGATTTCTTAGACACAGGAAGAACTGCTGTTTGAAGCTGATCCAAGGAGGGGGAGGAGAAGAGACCTGGCAGATGTCAGTTTGAGCCCTAGTAATAACAGCCTCCTCCAAGCAATCTAACTCATCAAGCTAATAGTTACTCAGTCTGATCCTGCAGTGTCTTTTGTTTATTTCTGTTTGGGTCTTCCTGAGATAAGGCTTTAAAAGGAAAAAAGAAAAAAAAAAGTGGAAAGCAAAACACATATGATAACTGCAACTTTCTGGCACAGTCAAGCCTCGAGTGAAAAGTCTCTAATGTAAATAAATTCACTGACATATAACATGAGAATATTTGGCATCACAAAAACACTCTCATATGTGTCTGATATTAAGCTGTTAGACCAATCTCCAGGTATTTCAGAAAGTTGAGGTTTGCACAGTAGCTCAATCATTGCAACTGGAGCAGTAACTTGTGTGCCAGTGTCCACCAACAGGTACAGAAAAAATAAATCTGTCAAAGGAAATAGAACCAACATCACAGAATGTTAGCACTTCAAAACTAGAACTGTCTAGCAACACTTTTATTAGATATGCAGGACTTAAGCAGAGAAGATTTCTTATAGTCAGTGGTCAGTTGGTCAGTGGTTTATTCCTGTTGATGCACGCACTACCCCAGATCATCAGGAATTCAGCGTGGTTGTAATCTGTGCTGCTGAGATCAACTCTTGCCTCCCTGAGGTGGCTCTGCTGCGATAACTGATTCTTGTTCCATTAGATGGAATACAGTCTTTTAATTTTTGATGCCATTAGATATTCTGGTCTCAGAGTGCACTGGGAAAAAAAAAGAAAGAGATGGTGCCAGAAACAATAGCTAACATGCAAATCTTAACTACACTAAACTAAATGGGAATTTTACCACATAATATCATGTCCAGAAATTTGGTGTAGCCTAGGGCCAAGGGTATTATCAGGTCCTCATACAGGGCTGGAACAAATAATAACATTTTAAAAAACCCCAGTATTAAAATACTATCTTTCTCTTCCAGGTACAAGATGGGCAAGTTTATATTTTCTCTTTTCACAGTAAAACAGCTGTGACTCTCTTGACCACATCAAGCACAAAGCCTCTGGGAGTTTTTGTCTGGATGATGGTATAATCCAACCCAAGAGCTATTCACTATTTAACTCTTTATGGCAGCAATGCGCTAAAGACTTTACAAGCAACTTTTATGCCTTTAGGAATAAGAATTGAGAGTAACATATGTGTCCAGCTTGCCTGTTAGTATGAAATAACATTCAAATCATCATTATTAGAGCTGTTTCATGTAAGTACTTTTATTGGCTCTTCAATGATACCTGCCAAGAGTGAGGTAGGATATAAAGATTAAATCCTGTAACTTGGCATATGTAACTCAGTTTTGTGGTGAATTCAGATACTGAATGTGTTTGCAGCTTCTCACAAGCTTTTCCATTCCCAGATCTGACACGATCTGGAGGGAACAGACATTTGGACTCTACTACAGGCACATTTTTTTTTTAATTATTAATTTTGGCATGTTATTGAGAAATGGAACTTGTGACTATTGAACGAATTAAGGAGTTCTTTCAGATCAAGGTCAAAACTGACATAAGTGTGATTGTCACAAACAAGTCCTCAGAAGCCACAGCAGTCATCAGACAGTGCAGAAAGGCTGGAAGACCAAAGGCTGAGCCACCAGCTGGGGTGGGGTAGGAAGGACAATGAGCTAATTCACAGTGCCTACGTGCATGGATCTTAGTTTTTACCAAGAACATTTGTGTTGCAGATTTGGAAAGAAAACATTCTCTGTTTTGTGGCATAATAAATTGGGTGGCACAGAACCACTCGACAAACTTGACAGATCAGTTAACTGCTCCTTTACAGCAACACCCATGTCACGCAGTTTGAATTTTGGACACAGAAAGAACCACTAAAAGAGGGAAAAAAAAATCTGACTCTACCATCCTGGTTTTAAAGCTGCGCACCCCTCAGGCGCACCATTCACTGTCCTCTGGTGTAAGAGGAGCGAAGTGAAGGCAAACACTGTGGTAAAAGCGGTTTATGTAATGTGTTATTCTCTTGTCTTCTTCATAAAGGCAGCAGCCATTTATAGCCAAAAGTATTATGGTTTTGGCCCAAAGTGTCCGTCCACTGGCAAAGCTGTCCCTGTGAAATACAATAGCGGCAGTAACAAGACCAAAACACACATAGGAAAAACAAGGCAATAAAGCTGCAGCATAGTGCTGCAAATGCATAGATAAAAGCCTCATAAAATAGACCTCATACTGGCAGACCCACCACAGCACCTGAATTTTAACTCCCTAAACCCAGAAACATGTGACAGTACAGTAATTCTTTTATGCTGAGAGCAAAGCTGCTGGAGATATTCCTTTTACCCACTGGCAGGGAATGCAATTTATTTGTGGTTTTGATCTTATACATTAAAACAAAACAAAACTCTGACTTCTGGACAAGAAGAACTGGTGTTAAGGTTAAGCTAATGCTGTAGCTCTTCAGTCCAGGAATGCATTTCTTGTTTGTACTCAAGCCAAGTTCATTGACTTATACTTTTACTAAAACCACAGTCCTTTGAAGATGTTGCGCTTGGACTTCCTCCACGCCAAGTTTCTAAATTACAATGCTCTGTGTCTATGAGAAAAATGAAGAAGATTTATTAGAACAAGGTGCCAGAATGTTTCCCCTTCCCCCACATCAGGCCAGGGTAGTAGTAGCACATGAAAATGCCCACTGTGAATGTATTTTGTCCCTCAAATTTATAAAGAAAGTGTGTCTTTTTTTCTCCTTTCCCAACACTAGTTGTAAATACATCGAAAATAACTTGAAAGAAAGTGTTTACAGACCTCTCAGATCTCCTTGTCACTTCCACTCAAAGAGAAGAGCTGTCTGCATCTCCTGCCACTCCTGTTATCACAGTAGGCTACAGACAGTGGAAACATCCATTACATCAGTGAAATATAATTTATAGCTTTATTGAAGAGAAATTCTTTAATTGGAGATTGACTAGATGGGTTAAACAAAACTGCAAATCAAACTGAAACTTTGTTTCAGCTGAATTGAACAAGAAACATAATCTAGGATGTAAAGTTTATGAAAAAGGTCTACCAAGTTAGTGTTTTGGAGTTATCTGAGGGAGAGTCTGCCCATTTAGATAACTGTGCTTTCTTGATGAAATCCCTATTTTGATTTACTTTTGTTGATAATTGAGCTTTTGTAAAGTTTTTTAAATGTCCCATAAAATACTGAGATGGCACAATTGTTAGACACATACCATGACTTATGTCAAGAAATTAATAACTGGCAATAATTGCCATTTCACAGCATGACTGAGACAGCATATTTTCCCTTATATGTGATGTAGGAAAAATAACTGTTGTACAGTCAGCATTATTGTGGTAATGTTGGATTTATTATGGAGACCACGGTTCATTAGGCAGCTCGATCACTTCTTTAACAGAAACACTTTGCCTTTGTATTGAGTTCATTTAAACTTGCAAATATGAGAAGCTCCACATGGAAAGGAGAAAGCTTGAGTGCAGAGCACAGAGTATGAGAAATCACTCGAGGTTTCAAGCAAGGCACAGATCAGGAATACTGTTGTACTGCATATGACACACAAAGTTTTTCCTTAAGGCAGAGAGGCTGCATGAACTGAAACTCTCCTAGAGAGAATACAGAAGAGTCTTTGAAAAGCTAGGATTGTTAAGCATTTGTTACTAATAAACCAAATGACTTTACCAATTTTCATAAATACAAATTGTGATTTTCCTCTTCTAGTCAGAATAGGAGTTCATGATTTAATGCAAATTGCTCACGTCCCACAGGCGCAGTTGGGTTTTAAAGTATGAAGATTGAGTTGCTTCTCAAACAGGTAAAATAAATCTGTCCAGGAAATTTATTAACAATTGTCACTTTCTTCCTCCCTCTATTTGTGAAAGGCAGTTCTGACACTCAGTGGGGTGAGCACAGAATGAGCGTTTACAGTAGATTTGAATAGCTCCTTATTACCCTATCAACATTATGTCAATAGAGAAGCTAAGAAAATCAATTATCCTTTGAAATATTAGAACACAAGTAGGGGGAGCATAGCAGAGGGAGATTTGTCACCAATTTCACAGAGGCCAGTATTTCATCCTGGGTTTTTTTCAAGATTGAGTTCTGTTCTCAGACTCTGAAGTAGATTCCTCTCCTTTTAACATATTCTTTTAGTACTTTTTTGTGTCCTGCTTTGATCATTCAGACAAAGTCCACAAGGTGATATCGAAACTGTCTAGAGAGTATTTTCCAGAATCTTCTCTCAAGAGTTAATTTTTCTCAGCAGTATTAACATATGGAACAAGGCAAATGATAACATTTCTGTTTGCTGAAGAGCAGATTGTAATGTATCAACCCTCTGTTCGTTAAATGGGGAGTGAAGGAAGATGCAGTCTCAGAATGTCATTACTACAGTCTCTAAATGTTGCAGTATAACAACTAGTGTTTAACTGGCAATTAATAATTCACTGAATGATCTCAAAGGTCTCCTTTAGACTAGGTAAACCCTGCCAATCAAAAGTGGAAGGCAGATTTACTAAAGCACTGGGAGACCAGAAGCTTCAGAGTCACACTGAAAAAGTAACTGAACCCGTCAGAAAGGTGTCCTTAGTCTATCGATGTAATCACTGCTTTATGCTTTGTTCCAACTTCTTGTTTTCTGAGAGGTGGCGCTCGCTCCTTCCAAACATGGTTTTTGGAGTTCAGTTTCTGACACCTGCCAGTTCAAAATAAATCACCCCCAGTTTTCTTGTAGGAATCTCAAGAGCACCTTGCCAGGAGAGGCTGTGTTGTCTTTCACTGTGTGGATAAAATACCCCTTAAAGTATTTGTTGAGACTATCCAGCTAGGTACAAAAGTAAGTGTAGTGGAGAAACACAAGAAACACGTACACGAGAGTATGTCTCCAGGGTTGATTCTGGCCAGTTTAAACTGTGAACTCTGGATTTGACTGTCTCAATGATGCATTTAAATGCAGCTCACATTAGATATCCAGCTCCAAAGGAATTGTGACAAAGATCAAGAGGACACCTCAAAAGCTGACTAGTTAACAAAGGTCCTGGAATGACAAAGAATTTTCCTAGAGTACTAAGGCAGCAGTGGCTAGGTTAGTTGTTCAAATCTCTAAGAAAGATTTTGGGAGGGAAAGCTTGAAGTGACAGAAAAGCAAAACAAGTCAACATATGTATATCATTTGCATTTCTGTAATGTTATCTGGCATGACTGATATTAGTTAGATGTGTATTTAGTAAAACATCATGTTTAGAATTCAGCAAAATAACTCTTAGTCAGAGATATTTCAGATTAGATAATTAATTTTATCTTTGTTATATCTAATTAAATTTTTCCTCAAATATATTTTGGAAGTGAGAAAGAATAAAAGAAGTCTTGTACACACAGTTAGAAACTAGCACAAATATTCTGGAAACCCTTGATATAAACTGGGAATACATTTTGAATAAAATTGCCTATTGAAAAACACGAAAAATGGATCTCCTGATAAGGCTGTATTTCAAGTCAGGATTTCTGATCTGAAGGCAAATACTCAAAAGATATTTCTGTTTGCTTTTGTTATTCATGTTCTCATTTTTTAGAAGAGGAATATATTGCAAAGTGAAACACATTTTCAATGCAACAATATCTTAGTTTTCCATGATTTCCTAATATTCCCAGGATTGATTCAGATTACCTGTGGAACAGCTCTCACATCAACTGGCTCACTTTGCAGGAGTCAATCCTATATTTGCTGCCTATGCACATGAACTCTAGGGCCAGACTCGCTGCAGAATTCCCTTCTGGTTCTAAACCCCACCAAAATGTGCAGGTGGCTTTGTTTAGTGCCAAGCAAGTACAGGAAAGCTCAGTGTGCCTGTCTGCTACATGGGAAGAGATGCTACTCTTTTAATGCATGGGGCACTGCTAAAGTAATTTCTTCATCTGGATGCCAACATTGCATTACTGTTCAGCTACTGGTTTTGCTTGCAGCTTTCAATCACAGCCAAGGTGATATATCCTGAATGCCCTGGTGTCATGGTACACGGTGCTAACTTCAAGGATCTGGGAGGAAAATAGCAAAGAATCTGAAAGCTGGATCTGACATCAATCTGATGATGCTGACATTAGGTATGAAGAAAAGGAGACACCCCAAGTGCTAGTCCTTGCTTTCACTCCTATTCTTTTGCTGGTAATAAAATTCATGCATAGAAGCTGTGGAGGGAGAAAATTAGAGAGGCCCAAGCCCACCTAGAGCTAAACATGCCCACAGTGGTGAAGAATAACAAGGAAAGTTTCTATAAATACATAAACAGTAAGACAAGGTCTAGGGAGAATCTCCATCCTTTGTTGGATGCAGAGGAAAGAGCAGTGACCACCGATATGGAAAAAGCTGAGATGCTTAATGCCTTCTTTGCCTCAGTCTTTAACAGCAAGACCAGCTGTTCTCTGTGCACACAGCCCCCTGAGCTTGAAGAAAGGGATGAGGAACAGAATAGGACCTGCATAATCCATGAGGAAATGGTTATGGACCTGCTTCATCAGCTGAATCCTCATAAATCTATGGGGCCTGACAGATTACACCCTAGAGTGCTGAGGGAGCTGGCGGGTGTGGTTGTCAAGCCACTCTCCATGTCCCTGGGGTGGTGGTGAAAAAGCCACTCTCCATCATCTTTCAGCAGTTAACTGGTTAACTGGGGGTGTCCCAATGGACTGGAGTCTGGCAAATGTAGCGCCCATCTTCAAGAAGG
>NW_009723273.1:0-7982 GCF_000703405.1 Apaloderma vittatum
AAATTCTTCAGTATGAGGGCAACAAGACTTTGGAATAAATTGCTCGGAGATGTTGTGGCTGCCCACTCCCTGGAAGTGTTCAAGGCCAAGTTGGACAGAGCCTTAAGTAGCCTGATCTAGTTGAGAGGTGTCCCTGCCCATGACAGGGAGGTTGGACTAGATGATCTCTAAGGTCCCTTCCAGCCTATGCCATTCTATGATTCTATGAAATACATTTCTTCTGGTTTTCCTTTTCACAAAGATTATTTGATATGGAGTGTATGTGCATCAGTGAAACTCAAGAAAACTCTTCAGAATGCCACAATGCTGCTTCAGCAGAGGAAGTCTACAGTATAACAAACAGCAGAGACATCAATTTGATTATGTGAAAACTCCCTGCTGCATTTTGAAACTCTGATCTGAGGGATACTAGGATCTGCAGCCTGGCTTTTATGTCATCAAATCATTTTCTATGGCTGGGATGCTTTTCTTGGATGGTAGATGTGCATCAAACAATGAAAAGACAGCCCTTAGTGTCTTGAATATAGTCATTGATGATGATGAATTTCCTCTGTAACAGAGCTTTTAGGGGACTGATTGAGCCATTTTTATGAAAGAATCCTTTATACTAGCTAATCTGAGAAATGACGTTTTTTGCTTTAGGAACTAAAGGTAGTTATTTTGCACGTAAAAATTGAAGAGCTTTTTTTCCAACATCCTTGAGTACTGTTACTGATGAATAAAATTGTTTGCTGCCAGATGATATTGAATGGATCCATTCATTATTCCTGTCCTTCATTAGATTTATAATGGCAGGAGTCAAGAATATTTATTATCCTTTCAATGTTTTTTCTAGTCTCTTCCTATTAAAAACAGTTGCAGTTGAAAAAGTCTCATTCACGATTTAGCTAAAGCACCACATAGTGATGTTTTCAGTGCAGAAGCACCTGGTTTTGAAATTTTGTTAAATCTGAAAACAGTTTTCACTGAATAAGAGGAAATAAGGGGACATGAAAATATTTATGCAGAAAACAAGTTAAGTCAAAGCTCATAATATTTATATTATAATAAACCAGTAACATCTAGATGAGTACGGTTGCTTAAGTAAAGGTATGACGATAAACTTGAAATGCTCAGATTCTCACCTTTTAACTTTCTTTTTCACTTTTAAGATAATCTGACAAGTGTTGACATAATTAGCCATCATGCAGTGTCTGGCAGGCAGCC
This sequence comes from Apaloderma vittatum, assembly GCF_000703405.1. NCBI lineage: Eukaryota > Metazoa > Chordata > Aves > Trogoniformes > Trogonidae > Apaloderma > Apaloderma vittatum. The sequence continues at coordinate 1,207 of NW_009723273.1, forward strand.
AGAGGAGCACTCAAAAGCATTTCCTGTTCACCTGTCCATCCCCTTGCAAAGTGAAGAGCTGATACACATAAAACTAGAAAATTAATCATGCACAGAGTCTGCCTGCTCTGAATTTGCATGTTGCTCTACAACTCCAAATGGTAAACACAAATATCTCTGGGACTGCTGTACTTTGGATGCTGTAGCTTTGAAAATAGCATTATCTCTCTCTTCTTCTGCCTTTGCATTCACTGCATTTCTAAGGCATTAATTTTACTCCTTAACGATGATTTCATTCACAACAATCTTTTATTCTGAGCAACGCAATATTCTTACCTTAATTAGTAGTATTTCTAAGGTACTATTCTTTCAAAAACATTATGATGCCTGGGGTTGTGTGGGAGTCGTAGCAATAAAACTGCAAGTACTGACACATAGGGTCTGCTGGATCATTAAAACTACAGAAAGCTAAATAATCATTGTGGATATTTATTGCAGAAACATATATAGTACTGGCTTGAAACAAAGACTGATATCTGGTGAAGATCAGAAATTTTGCAGAAAAGGTTTATGTAGGTGTCTTTCTTGGATTAAACTATTTAATATCTGAAGTAATCTCTTTTTTTCTAGTTGTTCTTTTTATGCTTATTAATGTTTCATATACAGCTGACAAAAGCTTGGGGATTTTTATATTATCACTGCTTATCTAGCCAGAAGTCTTACTCTAGAAACAAGTTTATGGCATATCTAGCAGTGTGTAGTGACTGCTTCATCAGAGCAGTGATTTTGCCCTGATTGTGCTCTTCAGGGAGAAAAGATCTGCAGGATTCCTGCAGGCCTTGACCAAGGCAATTCATTACGCAGTTTCCTTTCTGAAAAGTACTAAGAGTAGTGCTTCTTTTCCTTCATCTGCTGGAGCTCTTTGCGACAACTTTTGTGGTCGCAGTATTTACTGTGATCATGCCCCACATGAGCAGGGCTTGGTTTTGACTGAGGCCTCAAGGGGTTTGCTGCAGTAAATGAAGAATAACAAACCCAGGTAGATAAATATAGAAAGGTAGCATACAAATACATAGCTGCTCAACTGTAAAATACATCCTGGGATGCATCCAGGACATCATTAAGGAAAATTACTTCTACTCGTGAGTTCCTATCTCCTTTGTATTTGTCCCACTTCTTGAACTTCTCCATTAATCATGGTGAGAGGGTGAAAATATCTCCACAGGGTGCCATATCTACTGCACAGATCCTGCCAGCCATCCTCAGCGGACTCTGTGCCAGAACCACCACCTCACAGATAAAAGGAAGCTTAGTGCATGCACTAGAAGAAAAGTAAAATGTGTAGAAGCCTGATCATGTAGCTAGAAAGAGCTGTTGGATGAAGAAGGTTATGCAGGAGCAAGGCAGGAGAGAGACTTAAATGAGTTTCTTTCACCAGGAAGATTCTGAGACTGGTTCTTCGTTTTTGTCATTCATCCACTAGAGGTTTATGTCTTGGAGATAGGTAGGTGCACACTGCTCTGAATTTTGGAGGATGAATAATCATTTGTTTGAGACAAGGGTTAAACCTTTCATTTTGTTCTGTGAAGTTTCCAATTTCAGCTGGTTTAGAGGTAGGCTAGCATATCAGTGAACATTGAATTAAAGATATGATTCCTATTTACAGCATGCTCCCTCTCGACTTTGGCTTGATAATTTACCTCACTATCAAATTTTGTGCATTCACTCCAATTCCCAGAATATATAATTCTTTCCCTTGAATAATGATAACATATCCTGAATATAAACTGACTGCTTAAGCTAGAAGTTATCGCTACCTTAAAAGAACCTGGAGCATTTTCCACAAAAGATTACAGGGAGAGACATTCATTTACATTTTTTGCACCACATAATACTAACTCATTTTAGTTTCACTTTATTCATTTATGCCACAGAACACAATGTTCTGTATGTAACTATCGCCTACATGGATGTAATTTTTTACGTGATTAAAATAATTCTAGATATTTATAAGGCACAATTTTATATTTGTGTGTGTGTTTTAACAGGTTGTGCAATTGTTGATGGAAAGAAATAGAATATAAAGTGCCCTAGTTCTGGATGGATCAATGGCATCAAGTGTTTCAAGAACCACTCCCAGCGTTTTTTGCTAATAAGGCAAACGTGTACTTGCCTTTTCTGAAGAAATGTCTCTGATTGTGACTAGTGTTCTTTTTTTGCAAGCTTTAAAGGGAATATAAAATCAATTAAAAGCAAATGTTCATCTCTTCCTATGGAAACATAAGTATACTTGATTTTTTGAATAGTTTCCATAAAGTGTCCTTACAATTCATGAAGAAAATAAACTAAACCAAAATATGTTGTTTTATCTAACCTTCCAGGCACTACAATTCTTGAATTACCAAGAGTTCAAGCTGGTAGCTCTTTGCAAGTATTGTGCCTTATGAAACTACACATTTTTGTATAAAATGCTTCTTTAAAAATAAAATCAAATCTCTTTAAGTATCAATCTGGTATTCTGAGGGACGAGAAACATTTTAGAGTGACAGAATGTACTCACAGGGTACGTTTAAGACAGTGACAGATTGCAAGAGTTTATTGCTTCCTGTAGACATTCTATCGTGTGTTCCAGTTCAGTCCAAAAATTATTCAGAATGGTAGAGATAAGAAAAAGTCCAAGAATCAGGCATTTTAGGTGTTTTCCAGAACAGCAAGGAAGAGGGGAAAAAAGAAAAAAAAAGATAAGTAAACACTAATAGAAGCAAAAAAAACCCCAAATCACTTGGATGAAAATTACTAGGGGTGACCTTTACTTCAGCAGATAACTAATGTGTCATCAAAGTTTGAGGCTTTTTCTCAGTTTCTCTGCGTAAAAATAGAACAAATGCTTTCACCTGCATATAACAAGTTGCCATAGTGGGGCCTACAAAAAAAATTCCTTAATATTTTCCTTTTTTTTTTCCTCAGCCTATTTTAGTGTACCACAACACTATATGTGTAATTCTGAAGGCATAGTTGTATCAGTTACATCCTTACAGCATGTACACACTTTCCCCATTTACCGTGAGCCACTAAATCCTGCTGAGGTATGTGTGGAAAGTTCAGCTGGTCTGGAAAGACTTTTACTTCTGGAAAACAAAGAAGCCGCCCAAATATCTGAACAGATTGAGTACTGAGGTGGAATACCAAGGAAGGAAGAACAGGTAAGAACACGTGTACAGCTTTCAAACACTATGCAGACCATCGTGTATTTTCCATCTTCCTCCTGTTCCAGATCTGGTCTATTGACAGTTTCTTGAGTGGAGATCAGCTCATTTAAATTTGTCGGTCTAAAGTTAGGCATCTAGTCTAAGGTAGTCCTGCAGATGATTGAGGATGTGCTTGATCTAATATAATCTACATTTATCCCAAATGCTACTGCATTTTGAGCACACAATTAACTGCAGTTCAAGAGGTGGATTCTCATGTGTACGAAATGATTGCATATCTCCTTTTCAGCTTGTTCCTGTCAAATAACAGTGCCACTACTGCCTAATATTCAGGTCTATTTTAGTAATGAATTTTTTCTTCTCTTAAGTAGATTGCTTTATGCCACTGAAAAGCTCCTCAGAAGTTGGTTTTGATGAAAACACAGAACTTTTAGGGAAAATATCTCTTACAGGTGTAGTAACACACACCCAAAATCTTAGAAAAATCTTTTTCAGTTTTCTAGAGGTAGTGTGAGCTTATTCCTAGCCTCCTTCAGTAACTGCTTTATTTATTTACTGTCAGTCATTTAAATTGTGTTAGATGCCCTTTCAGAAGGTTCTCATGCAATTCCAGTTTAAATGCAGGACAAGGTATAATAAATATGAGTGCCAAATAATAAATTGTGAAGATCAGGAAGAAGGAAGGAGGTTGTTATTACTGGAGGTGGCTCTGCATACATCTGAGATCTGTTAAAACTCGTTGTTACACTGACATCACTAGATGGCAATGTTACATACCCTCTTACAGGCTCTTCCATTAGAATGCAAGCAAGTGTTCAGTCTCTGAAGAAATGCTGTATGGTTGCTACTGTGTTGTGCAGTGGTATTTGAAAAGTACCCACGTTTTCTTTTTTTCCACTTTAATCTCTCTATTTGGTAATGGGAAACAAACATGATTTGTCAGGTCGTAGTTCTGGAGAAAGACAGGTTTGAATGCTTTTTAGAGCTGGCTTCGTTCCATACAGGTGGAGGGCATAAGGGAAGCAAACACACTTTGAACATACCCAGGAAAATCTCTGCTCAGCTGGATAAACTGACCTGCAACAATTCTGCTATCACATTGCAGGATGCCAGTGAGAGTACCAGAAGCAAGATACTGTTTTGAATAAACAACTTTATGTCTCTCTTTACCTCTCAGTGTGTCATTTACCTATGAGACCCGATTCCTCCCAGGTGGCTGAGGCATTACCAGAAGTTCTGTGTCACTGCACGATCACCCTTACCATTCTCTCTATGGTAAACAGGAAGTGAAGAAGCTCCACAGAGTGAATTGCATCATTATTGAGATCTCAAAGTGCCTTCCTCTGCTCTTCACCTATACAGAGATTTTCCAGAGGCAGCTCTGAACAGAAGCCTGTCATATAGGTGCACGAGGGTAGTTCTGGTCTACAATGCCTACATCTGTGTAAAAGTGTATACATTTGAAAATTATTTAATTTTCAATCCAATACAAAGCCGATTACAGAACCACCCTTTTAGGAATAAGTAGAACAAAGCTTGGGAGATTAGAGGGAGAAGAAGGAATGCAAGACAAGATTTGGTGGAAAAGACAGGAAATCAGTGAGAAAGTAAAAGCTGAAGTAGACTGAAGCCTATGAAGAAACGTGAGAAGCAGAAGGTAAATCACTTCAGTAAGCCTGTCAGTGTTCTGTGTTTAAGCTCTCCCATTGCTATAAGCAGCAATGATTATCTCTTTACTTTAGTCTATGAGTTTTTCAAAGGCCACAAGAGAATACATAGGGAAAAAAAAAGTTACGAACAAGAAGCATATGTATGTGAGAGCTCATGAGGATGGATTAATCACTGGAGTACTACTAAAAGAGTTATAATATTCTGAACATGAAGAAGCAAATATAGAAACAAATATATTCCAGAATACTATAACTTGACTCTTAGCGTCTTCCTAGAGAGAAGATGGATTATTGTATCATTTGGCTGCTCTAACTACAAGTCTTCTGCAATACACTTTCAGGTCCACTCTGGCCAGGTATTGGCACCTTGGAGAACATCTTTTACATGTATTAGACAGCTGTAGCTCGCCAGCAGGTTTTTTGCTGCCAAAGAATTTGATCTGGGTCCTGTGACAGCAGAAACCAGCCTAGTGCAAAACCTGAGTGAATTTGATCTCCTTAGAGATGAGAAGACAGTGAATGTTGTTATCTTGATGTAGTAACATGGGTAAGACAACAAGGACATCTGAATCTAGTTCCTTCTTCTGCAACTATGCTGGTAAATAATCCTCTGTGGGTCATTTACCTGCTCCTTTTGTTATGTAGTTATCCTTCACTTAAGCTGTAGAATTAAACAATTAATCTATTGCCTAGTTCTGCCTGATGTTAAGGCAATGTGACCTGACGGGTAGCCCTCAATTCCCATCAGCCTGGGATTTTAGGATGCTACGGGCTTTACAAAATCAGTCTCTAAATTATTGTTCATCTATTGACTGAGTGTTCACTTAGTGACCTATTAAAGAAGTAACTTAAGTCTTTTTGTAATGAACTAAAGTACACGTTGTCTCCAAACAAGACATAAGAAACTTCACTTGTTTGGAAAAGCTTATTGTTATGTTGACTTTCTGTAGACCAACACAGTGACTTCAGTAACGTTATTTACAAAGTGTGATAATATCCACATTATGTCTTAAAGCCTATATATTTCTACAAAATATCTAAGTTTATTTATATTTATTTATATTTAAAGCTATCAAGTTTCTGAACGGTGGATCAAATTTTTTTGCTAGTGGAATACAAAAAAAGTAAGACAGACTGTTTAGTCTAGGCTGATGATGCTTAAGAAAAAATTGAGGTAGATGTACTGCAAACACTGGAGACTATGATAGCATTGTCAATATATCTAAAATGTTAATCAAATGCCTACTACAAGCAATTTGTGTTAGAAATACATTCATTTAATGTATACGATGGTTTGTATTTTATGTAATAAGTCCCTTGAAAAAAGCTGCACCTATATGTGAAATTCATAAGAAAACCCTGTTTCATTTCTATTTAGCATTATAATTTAGTAGATGTTTGAAATTAATTCAACTTGTCAGAAAAGGTCCGATTTGCTTTCTGAATTATGAAATTATGGTTTCATATTGTATTGAGTTTGAATGGCCAAGTTTTGGTAGCGAGAGGGCTGTAGGAGTGGCTTCTGTGAGAAGCTGCTAGAAACTTCCCCCTTGTCCAATAAAGCCAATGCCTTCTGGCTCCAAAGATGGAACAACCACTGGTGAAGGCCAGGCTCGTTGGCGGTGGTGGTAAAGCTCAGTGATAACGTATTTAAGAAGCAGGGAAAAGCTACTAGGCATAGGCAGAAAGATAGAGGGAAAGGAGTGAAGACACCAAGGTCAGCGAAGAAGGAGGAGGAGGATGTGCTCCACATGGTGAGGCAGGATGTCCCCCGCAGCCTATGGAGGTGACGAGGGTGTTGATGTCCATGTGTGGCCTATGCCAGAGTAGTGGATGCCTGAAGGTGACTATGATCCTGCAGGAAGCTCACACTGGAGCAGGCTTCTGGCAGGACCTGTGGACTGGGAGAGAGAGATGC
>NW_009723273.1:8135-36114 GCF_000703405.1 Apaloderma vittatum
AAAGAGTGAGGAGGAAGGAGCAGCAGAGACAACATGTAACGAACTGACCACAAGCCCCATTCCCTGTCACTCTGTGCCACTTGGAGGAGAAGGGGAAGGAATTGAGAGTAAAGTTATGCCCAGGGAGCTGTGAGGAGAAGATATTATTTTTAAGATTTGGTTTTAGTTCTCATTGCCCTTCTCTAATTTGTTTGGTAATAAATTCAATTAATTTCCCCAAGACAAGTCTGTTTCACCCATGATGGTAATTACTGAGTGATCCTCCTGTCCTTATCTCGATCCATGAGCCCTTATATTTTCTCTCCCCTGTCTAGCTGAGAAAGGGGAGTGATAGAGCAGCTGTGGTGGGCACCTGGCCTCCAGCCAGAGTCAAACCACTAGAAATCTAGGATTTTTACACATGCATAATACAAACTAGCTTTTGTTCTTGTTGTTGTTATTTTGCATTTTAGATCTCTCCTTAATGATTGAAATAATTCTAAATAAGCTTGTCGTAGTGTTAAGCAAGCATCAAATTTCAGATTTTGTTGAAACTTCTGTTGTTCCTCTGGCCGCTGCACTAACACTTTGGAAAGTTCACTCTGTAGCTGAAGTTTTCTACGTTTTTTTTTTTTCTTGTCTTCCTTGTGATCCATTTGGAAAGTTATAGGAAAGAACCAATTGTTTATAAAACAAAGACAGTAAAATTTAAAACTTGAAAGTCACTCAATTTTGCTTGAAAATTTCTCAGTAGTTTGTTTCATTTGATGTGCTAATTTCTTAAGCAGAATGAGCAACAACAACGGACAATCCACCATGACTATAAAATGGCAAAGATTCACTACAAAGATTTCAGTTACTTCAGAAAAACTGAGTGGTATCTATGTCTCTGAATGTGTGGACAAATACCATCGAATCTACCAGTAAGTATATACTATACCCACTATACTCACCCTGTTCTAAAAGTGTACTTTTTATAGATAGCAACAATCTTTGCTATTTTAAGTTAATTGCTTTGGAATCTTGAGCAGCAAACTTGACAGTGGCAGCTACCTAATTGAGGATGATGAAACCTCTAATTGTACGTACCCACAGCTAATTACACTGTCACTGCAAACTAGTACAGAAATTCATTGCTTCAGCAGCAAATTCTACTTTTCAGGCATTCCACCTGTCCTCTTGGAGACTTCCAGGCTCCAGCCCTGCTGTACAGTCCCATTGCTTATGTCAGGCTTCCTGCCAAACACAAACAGTTCTGACTACAAGAACAAAAGCTTAACCTAAAGGACTAAATTCTTCTTTCCCTCACGTTTTGTGCAAATATTCTTGGCTGCAGATATTAAGCCAGCATATATTTTTCTTTTGTGATATTAGACATAGGCAAAACTTTTCACGTAAGGTTTAAAATTAAAATTTAAAAAGCAGATTTCATAGTACTAAAATAATAGCTTCAAACAACTTATTGGCTTAAAACCAATTATTTTTATTGAATAAGAAATGGAAATATTTAGTTTCATTTATACTGCCCAATTTTGACAAAAATATTGGGTGAATAGTTGAAAAATATAATAATAATGTTACAGTCAAATAAAACAAATTAGTATTGTACAATGAAACTTCGTATCTATTCTGAGCTTATGCAAAAACTTTTATTTTTAATAAGTTTAATTTAAAGCTTTTTTTCCTGTTTTTTAACAACTGTTTCTCTGCTTCTTTTCTCTCTAAAATGAACCAGTGCCATAAATTGACAGAAATTTGGTTTTACATAGGTTTACCTATATGTGCTACTGAATAATCAGTAAGGCAGTTTGAGCTAAAATTTTGTGTATCAAGGAATTTGTCATTCGAGAGTGAGATACTTGGTACTGTATTCTGAAATTTGGTGGAGTTTTTTCATTATTATCATTTATTTTAAGAAAAATATGGTAAGCTGATTCAGTAGTATCATAGCACATGAAAGATTTGCTCAGACAAGAAGTCCTGCTTCTGGAGGAAGCTGTTGACCCAAATCACACTTTTTTTTCATTGGAAAATTATTGAGGAAACAAAATTTAATGCTTTTCTTTCCAAACACATGTGTTTTATTAGATGCCTAGTGAGTCAGATCAGCATTTGAGCAGCAGTAACACTGTTACAATTTCAGTGGGAGCTTTAATGGAACACAAGGTGCCTGGTAATAACCAGTGCAGTAAGCAAAGTGGCAGTTTAGGATATGAATGTTCTTTGCTAAAATTCATCTTTTTACAGCATTCTTCATTATCCAGAGAACAGACAGCTTGGACCTTGGCTACAGTAAAGTGGCATTTGGTGTCTCTTCTTGGCAGTTGACAACTGCATTGCGGTGGTGAAGACAGCTTTGAGACCACATTGAGAGAAATGCATTCAGCCAACAGTATACCTGAAGCAAAGTGCATCTAAGGGGAAGTGATCTATCCAAATAAAATGAGTAAAAGTTGTTTTGAAGTGAGGTGAGTTCTTTTTCTAGGATAAGTGAGAGATTTTATTGAAAATTCGAACTGGCAGACTTCATGAAAATTTTGCCTAAGTTTCTGGAGAAAAGCTATAAAGTAATGCATCGTGCTGAGCTTCATGAAGTTCACGGGGTCAGCTGAAGGAGACACATTTTATTGATGTCTTCCAAAATGTATTTTAATGATTTTACAGCAGATAGACTCTAATAGCTTTGAAAAGGAAGGAAAAAAAACCACCCCGAAGTGCTATGTCTTACAACTTAGCAAAAAGCTCTACTCTACCCCAAGAAACTGGGGCTTAAATGAGCAAGTAAGTAAAGGATCAAGATCTTTATGTGAACACTTCAGTATTAGATTGCAAAATTCATTTTATAGAGACAATTATAACCAAACATGTTTCTCTTCAGAGTTTCCTTCTTGAAGCCAAGGTCATATACATTACTTATTACTGTTTTCTTCTGGTATCTGATGTTTATATTTGTGTGGGAATTAATTTTCAGAAATAAGACCTATAGTTATCATTGCCATCTGACATGATGTTGTCTCTTACAGTGTCGGTTAGTTAATGTTGTTGTGAAGTCTGGAGTGGATTGGAAACTACTTGGATAACTGGAAGCTACATTAAATTCAATTGGAGTTAAATAGGCTATTAATCAGCACTTGGTGCTCACTAGGCCTGAAGTTCCCCTTAATGAGTAGTTTTGAAAAATGTTATGCTGGTACAAATGGAAGGAATTTCACTATTAAATTAGCCTTGATAATATTGGCATGGTTTTGTTATTACTATCGTTTTTTCCAATATCGTTTCAAGATCTTTATTAGGCAATTAATATAAGGATATTTCACTCATGGTTCTGAGTCAGATTCTGCCTTTTGTCTTTCGTGAAAAGCTTTTACTTGGTTTGCACCAAGTTGGTTACTTTGGTTAGAAGTAGTGTGGGCTTTTATGGCTTGTGAGTTTATAATTTAAGTTTCCAATTTCTAGTGTTTCAAATTGTCATCCAAAGGCAACTGATAAAAAGAACTGCAGCTAAAGCCTTAATGAGCCTTAATTAATTTATCAAGATTTATTTCCTTTATTGAGGTGCAGCATGTTTTAAGACTATTTTAAAGTATTGTTGTTGTCTTCAAAAGTTTTACTCACAGTCAAAGTATTTGGCAGATTCATTTCCCTAACACTTCTTCAAATACATTCTATAATCATATAACAGAATCCTGAGGTGTCTACAGAAGCATTGTGTCCCTCTTTCTATATCAGTAATGTTAAAGGTCAATAGTTCACAACACAGTTTTCTAACTTTTTTTTCTTATTTTATGGATTGAATTTCTTCTGCAAATAGATAAGTTAAATGTAGAAGACAACACTTTGAGTGCTGTCTTCTAAGTGTCTAACCAGAAGATTAATTTTCAGGGATTTGAGTTCAGCCCTGTCTTAATGTGCATACACTTACAAAGTTATCTCAGATTAAACATTCACATTCTGGAACACAAACCTCTCTGGATAGTTTAGAAAATGTGGTTCTGAGATTTCAAAATGAGGTAAAAAAATCATTTTGTTCTGTTGTGTACTTATTTTTGTAGAGTCACCTCTTGTGTGTATAAAGAATTTCATAAAAATGTTCTGTATGAATAGCGAAAATCACTAATGGTGATACTTATTGAAGTGATACTTAGTGAAGTATTCTGCTGAGTGATAGCCAGAGTTTGAAATATTTCTTACAGATACAATTATACTCAGGAATATATAGCCTAGGACATTGGCTACCCACATTTAAAGTCTACCCATATTAAAACTGACAACTAAAATTCTTCATTTCAAAATAAGTTAGTGGATAACTTGTAAAAATTATTTATTATTGCAAGAAATTCACACATATGAATAAATTAAAACCTCAGCTGTGTTCATGATACAACTACTGCTTGGGAAGACATGCTTTCAGATAAGAATTCAGGATGAATTGGGAGACAAGGTGTTAGGAAAATGAAGTGGAAGGAAACTTATGAATGATAAATTCTGGAAGTCTGGTTCAGCAAATCTAAGTAAAATATAGCCGATTTAGAATGCTGGTATACTTGATTTTAGTAGGAGATACAAAAGCTCTGATTTCTCTTTAAAAAGGTCTCTGCTAGGCATGTGTATATATATATGATTTGACTTTTTGCCCAGAATCTAAGCAGAACCCAGAAGTATTAAACTGTTGGATGGATATTCTGACTTTTATAACAAGTCTTTCCAAGTATGACAGAAAACGTGACTGTACTATTGTTTTTTAGACTCTAAACTTTGTAAGGAGGAATTATCTTGGATATATATTTGTTTAGTGGGGCCTCGATTCCTCATTTTTGAGCTCTAGCTATAACTGCAATACAAATATTAAATAATAAATGTGCCTGTATTGCTTTTTCACAGTTTTTATAAGCAAAAACATGCCATGGTAAAACAAGTCTATTCACCTTGGAATGTTGTTCAATTGAAAACATATTATTTTAAAATTAAAAGCTTTATTCAGTATAGTCTATTTAGCATTTTCTCTTTATTGTCTGCTTATAGGATATGTTGAGGACATTAAAAGTCAACTGGAATCACAGTGTTTTTAAAAGCTGCCTGGTGTTTCCAGATATTATTTTTCCCCCCAAGGAAAACAAACTAATACTCTCAAAGCCTATTAAATTTATGACCTTCTTGCTGAAAAGGCGTATTTTAAAAACAATTTCTTTGCTTGCAGATTTTTCGTTTAGTACTTGGCAAGGTTGATGCAGTAATACAAAATTTTTATTTGCTTGCAGTGGGATTTAACTTACATATAAAATCATATAGATATGTGTGCTTATAAATGTCTACATGTGAGCTACATGACTTGTGTACTACTTTTGTTTTGCTCCTGGATGGCAGTAGGCTTTAATTTGGAGATATGTGTAGCTGGCCAGCTGAAACTCCTACTGGTATTGGTACAATGGAGAACTGTAGGAGTGAAAGGAATATTTATGTTAAAAACGTAATATTCAGTGAATTCATGGAGCTTAGTGATGAACAGAAGCTCAAAGACTAGAAGTGTCTGAATCATTTTAATGCTGAATCTTTCAAATTCTAATTACAGTCTGCTTTCAATATGTGAGTCCTTTCAGATTTGTTCTTGGATTGCAAGACTCCTCTATGAAGTATTCTGGATATTCACACATAGGTTATATTATGGATGATTTAAAATATTTTAAACCATACTATGCTTTCTTCAGCATGTATATTTTAATCTAGTTTCATACTTCTATGATCCTTAGTATACATGAAGAAAATGTGACAGTGAGACTATAGACAAATTCTTCTGACTGGATCAAAATCCAGTGTTAGAGTCTTCCTCTAAGCCAAGCTATTATTTGGTTGTTTGTTAAAAACAAATAAACAAAATTATCAAAACTATGTGAAAATATGAATTATTCTTTTACATTAACTACCAATTTCTGGTAATAAGCAAGGTAAGAATTTCCTGAGATACATTTTCTCCTTCAGGAGTGTGCTAAATAGTCATTGGCAGGTCTATGGATTTGTCTAACACTTCCACCAGGATCCCACAACTAAGGCAGAGAAAATATTATTTCATTCAGTGTTTCTTCTTGTAGAAGTTATCTTGGAATGTGGATTTCAGTGAGACTTGACAAATTAATTAAAAAAAAATCCCATAGCCTTTGTTTCTCTTCCACTCTGAAAGTGTTACGTATTCCTGCAAGGTTCTGAGGTTTGTTGGTATTGCCAAAGCCAGGGAAATGAAGACAAGACCTTACAACATAAATTATTTGGTGTGTCTTCCTTTGAGTTATCATTCATTGGCAAAGCATAAAAGGCTAAGACAACTGCTTAACAAGAGAAAAAAAATATCTTGTGAAATCTAGTATAAACAGAAAATGGCACTCTGAAGATTGCATATCTTCTCTGTTTTATTTCTTATCAAAGACTAAATCCAAGAGATTCCTCTGCTTCTCCTCACTATTACTGCTTCTTTTTAATATATTATTTCAAGAAGTAAATATTGTTGACTGTGGTATTATCACCTTTTAAGCAATACTGACAAGACAAATTGAAGAAATATATTTGAAAATTAAGGAAATTAGTCCAAAAAAGCAATATAAAAATGATTGTGGAAAGATATGCTTATGTTGTTTTGTGGATACTACTCTTCATTAAATAATAGTTCCCATTCTTCATTTCGTACTAAAAAGGAAATTTAATTATGATGTCTAATAAGAAGATGACATTCACATGAACAAAGTATTTTAATGTTTTTCTCTTTGACTTGCAAGGCAAAATACTGGTAAAAAGATGATCGCCATCAACTGCCAATTTATCATAGATGAAACAGGTTGCAAATGCTTAGAAGTAAAAAATAAATAGGATATTGACTTTTTGTCACTGGTTAGGTGACGGTTGCCTCGCATAATGAAAGACAGATGTGTTTCTCTAACAGACAAATTCACCCTTTCTGCTCAGCAGATTGCAGGCTTCTATTACTGAAGCATGACCATAGATGTTTTATTTCAGAATTGCTTTCAACATTTCTCAGGGTCTCCTGAGCAAACTCTGGCTAAGACGACATAAGCCAATATAATTAGACTGAGTATCACTCTTTCACTGACAGTGAACGACGGTGTTAAAAATTACATGTTAAAACCCCAGAAGATTTGGTGTCATTTGCGCTTGCATCACAGTCTGATCTATTAGTCTGCATGCAGGAAAGCATTCCACTCAATTATATGTAGGAATAAGAATTACTATTATTATTGTACCAAAATCTGGCAGAATCCCAACCTAGAGGTTTGTGATCAAACATAACATTTTGTCGTGAAAGATAGGTACACCTGAGAAACTGGTCTTCTTTTACACTGGAATGTCAGTATGAAAGATAAGGGGAACAAAAATCTCACCTAAGCTCAGTGGGTTTCTTGTTAACATATAACTCTGAGTTATCTTCAGGTGGGCAGGAGGACTGTGGCAATTTAAAACAGAAACAAAACCATAAAATAGTTTGCTATAGATGGGATGTTTAAAGATCACATAGTCCAACATTCCTGCCATTGGCAGAAACATCTTCCATTAGATTAGGTCACTCAAAGACTTGTTCAGCCTGACACTTCCAGTGATGGGGCATCCACAACTTCTTTGGGCAACCCATTCCATTGTATCACCACCCTCATTTTAAAAAAAGTCTTCCTTATGTCCAACATAAATCCACTCTCCTTCAGTTTAAAACCATTGTCACTTGTCCTGTCACTACAGGCCCAGGTAAAAAGTCTCTCTCCATCTTTCTTATAAGCCCCTGTGGTAGGCTGACCCTGACTGGACACATGGGATCCACCAAAGACACTCTATCACTCCCTTCCTCATCTGGACAGGGGAGAAAAACGATAATGGAACGGTTCAGATAAGGGCAGGGAAAGACCATCCACCAGTTACCATCATGAGTAAAACGGACTCGACTTGAGGAAAAATCTATTTAACTTACTACCAATCAAATCAGAATGGGATAATCCAAATCATCCAACTCATTCCCCATACCCCTTCCTTCTTCCAAGGCTCAGCTTCACTCCTTATTTCTCTACCTCCTCCTGCCAGGTGACACTGGGGGACAGGGACTGATTGTTGTGGTCTGTTCACCACATCTTGTCTCTGCTGCTCCTTCCTCCTCAGGGGAAAGACTGCTCCAGTGCAGGTTCCCCATGGGCTCACAAGTCCTGACAGCAAACTCGCCCCAACTTGGGCTCCTCTCTTCACAGGTCCACAGGTCCTGGCAGTAGCTCGCTCCAGCTAAGGCTTCCCACAGGGTCAGAGCCTCCTTGGGGCTCATCCACAGGCTCTGGTGTGAGGTTTATCCATAAGCTACAGGGGGACATCTGCTCCACTGTGGACCTCCATGGACTGTAGATAGAGAGCCTGCCTCACCATATCTTCATCATGGGATGCAAGGGAGTCAGAGATTCTGGTACCTGGACCACCTCCTCCTTCTCATCCTTCACTGACTTTGGTATCTGCAGAGCTGTTTCACAGAATCACAGAATCACAGAGTGTTAGGGATTGAAATGAAAATATGTGGGAGTGGAACATCTCCCTTATGAGGAAAGGCTGAAGGAGCTGGGTCTCTTTAGCTTGGAGAAGAGGAAGCAGAGGGATGACCTCACAAACGTTTATAAATATGTCAAGGGGGAGTGTCAGGAGGACGGAGCCAGGCTCTTCTCAGTGACATCCATTGATAGAACAAGGGGCAATTCTGTGATTCTGTGTGATTCTGTTATATTGAAAGGCTGTAATAATATCTTCCTGTAGCTTTCTCTTCTCTAGGCTGATAAACCCCAGCTCTCTGAGCCTCAGAGGGTTCGAGCCCTCTGTCCATTTTTGTGGCTCTCTTGTGAAGCTGCTCTAACGAGTGCATATCTTTTTTCTACTGTGCACCTTGGATCCAGTATTCCAAGTGAGATCTCACAAAAACAGAGCAGAGGGGGAAAATCACCTGCTTTGTCCTGTTGGCCATGCTTCTGATACAACTGGGTTTTTGGGGTGCAAGCACACATTGCCAGCTCATGTCCATTTTTTCATCCACCAATATGTCCAAGTCATTCTCCTCAGAGCTGCTATCAATCCATTCATCCTCCAGTCTGTAATGACACTAAGGACAACCCTGATCCTGTTGCAGGACCTTGCACTTGGCCTAGGTGAACTTCATGATGTTCATATATGCCCACTCCTCAAGGCTGCCAAGGTCCTTCTGGATGCCATCCCCTCCCTCAAGAATACCAACTACACCACTCAGCTTGGTGTCATCTGCAAACTTACTGATTCAGTTCCACTATCTATGTCATTGCTGAAGATTTTAAATCATATTGGTCCCACTACGGATCCTTGAAGGACACCACTTGTTACTGGTTTCCACTTGGACATTGAGCCATTGACTATCACTCTTTGGATGCAGCCATCCAGAAAATTCCTTATTCATCCATCAAATCCACATCTCTCTAATTTAGCAGCAAGAATGATGTAAGCGACCTTACCAAAGACCTTGCAGAAATATAGTTAGATGACGTATGTAGTTGTTCCCTTGTCCACTGATACAATCACTTCATTGTAGAAGGCCGCTTGACTAGTCAGACATAACTAGTCCTTGGTGAAGCCATGTTGGTTCTCTCATCTCCTCCTTGTCTCCCATATATTTGGACACATGGAATTCCTTCCTTGATCTTATCGAGCAAGGAGGTGAGGCTATGTGGTTGGTAAAACACAGACACAATTTTTATTGTCATTGAAATGTGAGCTGTGTAGCTTAAAATGAGGAAGCAGGAAGCAACTCCAGGGATTGTTAAAATTTTAGATTACTTATGATCTGTTTATGCTCTATTGTATTTTTAGCTACAAGAAAAAAATAATGATACAGAAAACTTAATCTCTGTAGAATAACAGGTGCTAATTAACTAGAAAGCTGTTTTTCAGCTTGTGAGCCTTGTCTTTGTTCCTGAGCATGTGAAGCAATATTTTAGGGTACTGCACAATTGAATGGGGATAAAGTGTTAGGGTTAATATGATGAAGATAAAAGACAGGACACACTCTTTTTCTAACCCTGTTGTTTTGTTGTTACCATATTGCTTTAGTCCACTCAGCCTACTACTCTGTTATGTGGCAGTTGGTCAATTAGTTGAAATTAGGCCAGATGCTTTGAGAATATGAAACACAGTACTCAAGGTATTGTTTTATGAGCTGAGTTGTATAAAAGTCTCAGAAGTATTGCAGAACAGATTTTTCACAGTTGTTGCAAAACAAAGCAGGATAATAACATGAAAGGTTCTGCTTTTGGTCATCTTTGTTTATGCTAAACACAATTTAATGCAGTGACGTACTAAAAGTGAAGTGATATTTGCCGACAGCCCTCATATGTAGTTTTTTATTTGTTTGACCTCTGCAATTAATCTTGCATGCTGTTACTAGTATTTGAAGTACTACCACTACTTCTTCTATTATTGGTAAAACATAGGGTTATGCTATCTACTGCCACAAGACAATAGATTTGGAGCTTATTATTTATAAAACCAGCTATTAAGACTTGTCTCCTACTCGCTGGTAGGTGTGGCTAAGTTCTATTGATACCATCTGGTTTGTCAGAGGATTCAGCATCCAGATTGGCAATGGTCAATCACCCAGTTCAGTCGTTAACTATAAATTACTTAGATGTGAAAGAGATTAACAGAACCAGATAAACATGAATAGCACATGCAAAGATATTTTATGGATTTCAAACTGCAGATCAATTAGTCAAATCTTCCTCTTGTGAAAATCGATGACAGACTGTTTTTCTGAGTTTAGATGGAAATTGAAGTCCGTACTGTAATGATTCTAGGTTTCTACCAATCTTCTTCCGTGAATGTCACAGCTTTGTAACTCCAGCATTCTGTGCTCCACATTTCTTTATTTAATATTAATTATTAATTTTCAGCCCTCAAAAGTGCATAACAAAACTCATTGCAGCTGCATAAACTGGTTCACAAACAACAGCTTTTGCAAGTGTGTCCTTTTTTACCAGAAGATTGTTGTGAGCCATCTGGGACAGTGTCCAAAAATTTCTGCTTCCCAATTATGATGAAAGCTGAGCTTTAAAAACACATTGCTGGTACATTCTTTCATTACAATTACTCTCATAAAAATGAATTCAAGGTACAGTATGTTATACCTCATCTTTAGTATAATCTTTATTATGCAAACAAGGTAGTGCAATTCTAACACAAAAGACAGTGGTTTAATGGACCTAGTAGTGTGTTCAGCTGTTCATACATAGATTAACTATGTATTCCACAGACATCAACAGGTAAACTTGCTTTGAAAAATGCATGAGGTATTGATTTAATTTCTCCAGCAAAGGATATAATGAAAACACAGCATGTCACAACAGGAATCTCTCCTCGTGACAAAGATGAGAATGAGAATATAAATGCAGCTCACACCATTTTCTGAAGACAAGAAGGTTAAGGTTTTACTACTTTCTCACTTTTCATTTTCTTCTTTTACTGTATTGGATTTGCATGGCAAGGTTTTAGTAGTGGGGAGGCCACAGGGTTGCTTCTGTGAGAAGCTGCTAGAAGCTCCCCCAGTGTCTGATAGAGCCAATGCCAGCCAGCTCCAAGGTAGACCCACTGTTGGCCAAGGTTGAAACCTTCAGCAATGGTGGTAACATCCCTGTGATAATGTATTTAAGAAAGGTGGACTAAACCTATGTGACACCTGTATAACTACCAGGAGTACGCAGAGTGCGGAATGAGAAAATGTGACAGGAAAAACAATACAGCCACACAGGTCACTGAAGAAGAATGGGGAGGAGGTACTCCAGGCACTGGAGCAGAGATTATCCTGCATCCCATGGTGAAGACCACAGTGAGGCAGGATGTTTCCCTGCAGCCCATGGAAGACCCTACACTGGAGTAGGTGGATATGTCTTAATGAGACTGTGACCTCATGGGAAGGCTACACTCTAGCAGGCTCCTGGCAGGATCTGTGGACCTGCGAAAGGAGGAGCCCATGGTGCAGCAGCTTTGCTGGCAGGACTTGTGAGCCCGTAGGGGATCCATGGGGAGCAGTCTGTTCCTGCAGGACTTCACCCCATGGAAAAGACCCATGCTGGGGCAGTTCGGGGGATTTACCATAACCGCCATACCCCATCCCCTGTGCTGATAGGCAAGAGAAGATATAGGAAATTGGGAGGATAGTTGAGCCCAGGAAGAAAGGAAGAGTTGAGGGAAGTATTTTAGGATTTGGTTTTATTTTCTCATTATCCTACTCCTATTTTACTAGTAATAAATTAAATAAAATTTTCGGCAAGATGAGTCTGTTTTGCCTCCGATGCTAACCAGTGAGTGATCTCTCCCTGCCCTTATGTCAACCCATGAGCCTTTTGTCATATTTTCTCTCCCCGATCCAGCTGAAGACGGGAGTGACAGCAGCTTTGGTGGGCATCTGGCATCCAGCCAGGTTCAACCCACCACATTCACATAGAATCTTGTGTTGTAGCAACCCAGTTTTGCTTTCAAGTAAACTAGATGAGTCTTCTACGGAGTATGGAAATCCATAGATGACTTAGAGATGATTTGAACCTATTTCATTACTGAACATGTTGAATATGTTACTTCTCTCTGCTTTTCCTCCTGTTCCATTCCTCCAGTAAAGCATCATCCTAACCACCATGTCACATCATTGTAAGACTGAAGATCATTGGTTACAGTTAGTATTTATATAAACATATATATAGCTATATATATGTATGCATATATATATATAATTTATTCTTCTCCATTACCTTCCATGTCTTCTACACTGTCAGTGATATCACAGTTCAGATAGATAATAATAATAATTGTTTCTTATTTTAAAAGTGTGGATTTTTAAAAAAAATTATAGACAAAAAGGGGTTTATTTTCTCTTACCAGATTTTCATGTGCACTTAATAGACGAGGATCTGACATCTCTTCTGGACCTGTTGAAATAACAGAACAGAAGCTTGAAGAAAGTTATAGTTTTTATAGATGTTTCCCTTAGCATACCTTGATGTATGAGGCATTGATGACCTGTTTCTTTTTTCAGTAGCTCTTTTGCTTTGCTTGTCTTTTCCTATTTTTCCCACGACTTTATGTCTGTCACCCTATTTCTACACACATTTTTAATTCATTTTAGCTGCTCATTACTTCAGCTGTGATTTCTCTGTCACATAGTCCTTTACTTTATGCTTCTACTTTGTCTTTATTCATCTTATGCTACATCATCTTCCCTTTATAACTACAGAAGGATATCATGCTGTTCATTTTACACAAGGCCAAAGCTGAACATTTTCTAAAACACTTCCTTGGTTTTGCCACATTATTATCTTTGAAATTTGTTGCCAACCTGACTCATTTTCAGTTCTTCTCTATTTTCATGTATATCTCTAAGTTTGTGTTCTGTCATCCACCTGCTAAAAACTGAGGTACACAGTCCACTCCCACATTAAATTCTTATAATATTTTCAGTTATTAGTCTAACCAGAGAGGCATGGTTTTTTTATAAAAGACTGTATCCTTCCTCATTAACTCCTCTAGTTATCCTGATTACTAATATGAGCATTTCGAAGGCTTAAGGAAAAAACACTCTTCCACATTCATCTGATCTCGTTGATGTTGGTAGCTTGTGAATACAAAAACAAAAGGAGGATTTAGACAACTGCTTTGTAGATAGTGCATAAATCCTTATATTCCCAAGTGACTGAAATTTAGCTATATATTTTGTGATGATATATTTTATTTTCTTTATTTTCAGTATCCATTTGCCACTAATGCTAGTAAAAGAAATAATGCTATGTTTATCAAGCACAAACTCATGGAATGCAAACAGTATGCCCAGCTCAGGTTATTGCTGAATAGGAAGCAAGACTACTGTCAAATTTTCATTGATTATATGACAATAATATTTTGCTTAGTAGCTACTCTGTACGAACTGAAAAAGACAGATCAAGTGTTCTGGAACTGTAATGATAAACCTATAAACAAGCTATGCAATCAAAAGAAGACACAGACAAATGTGGAACAGGGCAAGTAAAACACCGCAATCAGTCTTTGTGATACTTCATACTAAGCAGGCGGATAATTTGCTGTGACTTCTCACAAGTTACTGTTACAAAGCTTTGTGCTGTCAATATTCTGCTTACATTGCTTGAGTTACTATGCTTTGGAGGAAAAACCTCACTTAACCCAGGAGACCATACTGGCTTTTCCTTGTGTTTTAAACTAATTGTATGCTTTTTAATGTTTGATTCGCCTATTGTTGTAATTAAAACATACAGTATCAAGCACCCTTCAATAGAAATTTCATTCAAGTCAGAAAATATAACCTTGTACTTTTAACGACGAAGCTTAAGAGAAGCGTGATGAAATTCAAAGTTCTTTTCTAGTTCCTTTGTAGAAAAGAACCTCTCCTCCGCACTGAGGAGGCCACAGCTGGAGTGCTGGAGGTCCTGATATGAGAGGGACGTGAATATACATCCAGCACAGGGCTGGGAAGATCCTGAACTGCTTGGAGTACCTGAGCTATGTAGAGAAGCTGAGACAACTGGAAAAGAGAATGCTCAGGTGGATCTTATCCATGTGTATAGATACCTGATGGTCATGGGGAAGGAGTAACTGAGACAAAAAGACTCTTCTCAGTGGTACCTCGTGAAATGCCAAGATGGCAGAAACAGGAAATTCCACTTCACTACAAGTGAAAATCTTTTTACTATGAGGGTGATCAAACACTGAATATGTTGTCTGGAAAGGCTGTGTAGTCTCCATCCTTGGAGATACTTAAAGCCGTTCTTGGAGATATCTTCTGCACACTGCCCTCAGAAACCTGCTGTTGGTGATACTTCTCTGAACAGCAATGTTGGACTACATGATCTGCTGAGGCTGCTTCTGACAGGTCTGTCATTCTGTGATTATGTTGAATTATTTCTAAACTATTTGTTCCAAACTAGTTAAGAACAATTAATAAACTTAAAGCAGTACATTATCATAAATTGTGGTTTCTTTTTTCTGAATTGTTATGCATAGCCCTTCCAATACTTTTTAAATTAAACTAGTAGATGATTAAGTAATTTTTTTTTTGAAAGAAAGCTCATTCAGCCCAAGAAACTTACCAGTAATGTCTAATGATATGTAGTAGCACAAAGTATATTATTATGATTATAATTATTTTACAAATAAAGAATCAAAAATGTCTAGATTTCCATTTTAAATGCATCTAGTAGGTAAGACATTTTATTAGTTTGCATGTATTCAACCTAGTGCTTTCAAAAGGAAATCAAGACAATCTGATTGATTTACTTATTTATGTGAAGAATGAGCCTATGGTTCTTAAATTACACTCAATTCTTAAATATTCAATTATTTTTTCAATTTTGATTGATGTTAATTATCTTTGTTTAGAGCATTTAGTAGATCTGTAGACTGTAATTTTCAAAAGGATTTTCAGACTTCATTTATGTTGGACACCTGACTCATTTAAGTTCTGAGAAAATAGTCTTTTGTTTCCTTGTACATTATAGAAACACTGTTTGATGTTAGAAAAGCTTTTTATTTCCTACTACACATTCTTACTTCAAATTTGAAGCTCCTAATATAAATTAAGTCTTTCTATCAATTCAGAAGGGAGTAGTATGGTGAGTGGAAATAAGATTATAGAAAATGACTCAAGCATATTCTGCTGCTAATATGGTGCCAAATTCTATAAACCCTTATTTATTACTGTTTATCATACCTACAAAATGCACAGGCTTGTGGAATGGACTTCTAAGTTTGGAGTGTGTTGTCATCTTTCCAGAGAGGATTAAAACATAAATGGTATGGAAGACTTAAACATTTACCCGTGTTTTACTTGATTAAAGCAGAATTCTATAACCGAGTGCCTATGATCCAGGAACTTTCAGAATGATTAAATACATAGAAAATAAATAAGCAGAAGTGAGAAGAGTTGGGGAGAAAACTGGGAAGAAATTTCTCTGACTTTGTCTTTTAAATGAGAGTGTCAATCATGTTTCTGTCACAAGAAGACACTCGGGAAGTCATGATGTAACATCAAAGCAAACAACAGCTATTTCCTATAAAGAAGGATGTTACAGATGCTGTATGTTACTATGTTCAGTATCTTACTAAAGTGTCAATGGTTAATAGTTCTTCAGGAAGGATTGCTGAGAAAAATCTTTTTATGTATGTCTTATCCCAGTTTGCCGCTTACTCCGACTATCCCAATTTGTGCACTGCTGGGTCATGTTAATAAGAGATAATTCTGAGAATAAAAGGAAAGGGATAAGTAGGGACTTAAAATGAGTCATATGCTAAATATTTCTATTGTTCTGGTCTGTTTCATACAGTAACCTGATACAAACATCTAGATTATTGCTCTGGGTTTATCTAGATACAATATATCTAGATAAAATAAAACAACAGGAAGAGGTGAGGTTGGAAAAAAGGTCATGTCATTCATACATGCCATCATTTTATACCTACTGTCAGAACACACATCAGAAGGAAACATACGTGGAATCAAATTAAACACTGGTCTTGTCATTTTTATCAGATTTCTAGGCAGAAATTTGTCACATCAATAAATAATAAATCTTAAGTGAAGAAGGTGCTGTCATAAATCAATAACAAATGTGCATTAGCATCTTACACCAGAGACTTCTATTTGGAGTGTCAAGGGGGTTAAATAACAAAAATTTACATCATATTATTGTGCATAATAGTGAATCAGGATTTGGGTGCAATGTAGGGACTTGGAGCAATTTGTTGCCAATTATTAAAAAAAAAAGGCAATGAATATACTTCATTCTCCTTGATAAAACTTTTCATTCTAATTTATGTTTTTCCTTTTTTTTCAGGTCACAGATAGTACTTTTTAAAAAGAGAGGTATGGGATTTTTTTTATTCTATTTGAATTATTTTTGAATAATACATTTATGAGGATTAACCTTTCTTGGCATTAAAATTCAGAAAGCCTAGCCTGAGCTGTTGCTTTCTTAGTTCAGTTGGGGAAATGCTGGCATTTCCTATTCATGAAAGGAGCTTAGGCACTCAGTGTGGCCTAAATATAACTGCATATTTGAAGTGTGGAACAAAAATTCTCTAAAAATTTCAAACCTCTCATGTGTCTTGAGAGCTGTAGACCCATCCTGCATATGAATGTTACTGTGGTACCAAAGGATAATAAATGGTACTAAAATGCTGGTACTAGGTATCCCAGCCCAGCTGAGTTTCTTAACACCTGAAAAAGACCTGAATTTATTTGTGAATCACAAATAACGATTGTTTTGACTGAAAACAAAAAGTGCCTGTTCGGGGAGCTTCTTTGAGTCTACTTGCTTTATGGGGTTCCATGCAAAGAAGAATATCTGTAGGATTCCTGGGGTTTGTGTGTAGTTAAAATAATGTAATTTTTTTGCATTCTTTATTAATACTTGTCAAAAATTCATAACCATTAGAACAGAAGCTAGAGTCCAGAGCTAGCCTACACAATTTAATTCAGGAATCATTAAGTTACTTGAGCTTTCTAATTTTCTGTTTATTTCCAAGTTCTCAAATCTTGTATTTTTGGTTGAAGCTTCTTTCTTAAAAAATGCACTAAAAGGAAAACCTCTGCCTCAGCTGCCTGGTGTAAGGTGCTCAGGATATTTTGCTGAGAAGGAAGCAAATTTCTCATTTCTGAGAAGCAGTAAGTACTTGCATGTTGTGTAAAAGCTCTACTTTGGAAGGAAATGTTTGAGTCAATGAAGGCAGTTTCATATCAGCTCAAGACAAAAATAACCCTAAGATTTTAACATTTCCTTCTTCTCATATCTGCTGTGAGTCCTATTCCTAAGTATCTTCACTGTGGAAGGAATATGAGCAACTACTTCTGGAGCAAATTTGAGTCTGGCACCACAAAGTGACATCTTCATGTCTGTTGTATTGTGAATCCCTACAGGTTCATTGTCATTTGAAATTACAGGATGACCCAATATTTTTCTCATATCCACAAGCAAGAAAAATATTCTTATTCATGCTGACAATATCAAACTCAATATATTTTCCAACTGTCTAGCAGTGTTTCTAAAACAAAACTTAGCAATATTAAAATGGCAGGAGAAAGCAGTAGAGGTTTCTCATAGGTTTTTATTTTCCATTTTAAGGTATGGTCTACACTCCTGTTGCTGTCTGTGGAAGAAGTGACTCTACTATTATAGAACTGGTTGTTTCAACTGCACAGCTGCAAACCCAACTAAAAGTGTTCTGAAACCTTATGATATGCACTAATGTAGACATTTAAATAGGAGAGACTGGAACAAAATTTCTTACTGAAACTTTAAAAAACACCTCTGGAACCAACAGGCCCAAGAGCTGAGAAAGCTAAGGCAAAGAAAGCACTTGCCTTTAGGTCCTTTCTGCAGTCCTCGGTTACTCTCCAGTCAGCTGAGGGTAATCCAGGTATCGCTGTGCTACTATTTTAACAGTGCTTTGGGGCCAAGTGGCACACTGCGGCATTTATGTATGTTCCTCAGTTTTCTTTTCTCCACTTTCTCAAGAGGTGGACCTTAACAAATGGCCTCTTGGAAATACTTTCTGGTGTTTGCTACCAGCTCAGGTAAAAGTTCAGGCAACATATCAGGAGGTCCTTAGCTGACATAAGCTAAGAAAAATTAGGCTGCAAACTAGCAATAAAATGTCAGTGATGATTTTTGATATGTGCTTGAGCTTCTGCCTTGGCTTTGCAGTATTTGTAAGCAGACATAACAGTTGTAGAGGCTTGTGTGCTACAGTAGCCTACTCCTGAGGGGTACAGGAATACCTAAAATCGCTGAACTTCTGTTGGACAGTCCTCATTATGTCTACAAATACAGACCTATGAAGAAGTCTTCCAAATGCTCTACTCAGCCCATGTACATTTTCAGTGGAGTCATTTTACCTCATGTATGGGGAAGAGTTTTTCTGAGTTTGAATTTTGTTCTTATGTTCCCATAAAATCATAATATCAGGATGTTTAAAAGTGTATTCACTGCCTTCAACATATTTGTCATGTGACCCATTCTTCTTTAGGAAAAAAAAAAAAATCTTACATTTTGTGTAGTAGTGTCTTGACAGAATTATTAATATGTCTTAATATTTTTGCATGTAGCTGTAGTCCTAAGTTCTGTGGAAATTTTCTCTTTATATATGGCATAATTTGCAAGAGTTAACAATTTCTGTTTATTTCAAACCTACGTTTTGAAAAACTTGTCCTCCTAAGAAAGATGAACATTATTTTTTGGGAGATGATTGCATTGTTCCTCAAAACCATTATCCTTAATATCTCATCATCTTTTAGCTGTCATTGACTAGGCCATTCTACGTATATATTACTGAAAAAAAATATGTAAACCTATACAGAAAAATCAGTACTGGAAAGGTGATTTTCTTTCTTTCTCAGTCTGAGATATCAACACTGAAAGTGTATTAGTGAGTAGTGGACTGAAGGCAAAAAATTTATGCTAAACACCTTCATTGCTCTTTTACACAGCCATAGAAAAGAGTAGTTTCAAATGTCCATCAATACTGTCTTATTCCACTTGCTTGGCATTCGGTGAATAGCCTTGTTACAATGTCTCTTAAACTTTATGAGAGTTGGTATTCCACTGCACTGCGAAGTTTGTCTTTAGCATAAATTCACGAATGAAAGAGACTCATCTGAAACTATTGATGCGGTCACTATTCAACATATTTCTCAGAATAAATCTGCTTCGACATGCCATAAGAAATCTACCTCAACATGCCCTTCTTTCACCTGAATAGCACATTCATCGTAATGATATTTTCAGAAATTAATGTGCAGCTTTTTCAGAACGTGCTACAGTGAATCTCTTCATGGCACATTTTCCATTGTATTGCTTGACTATCAGGAACATCCCAAAGCTAATTAAGGTCCTATATATTTAAAACATTGCTGAAACTTGAAAATTAAAAATTGGGTAGGATCATTCTTGAGAAAAACAGTCCCCATTTAAAGATTTTTTTGGACAGTAAATAAATGTTCTTTTGAACAATTTTATGTTTTTTGCAACCTATTTACTAGAATCTAGAAAGAATTGCAGGGAAAAGAGAAGAGAGGTTGAAGAATGAAATGTACAATTTGATCCATAAGAAATGTCTCAGAGTTTCCACAGTTTCTCCAGAATCATTCATCAGCTGTTTTTTAGTGTGTTTGGTTTTTTTTTCTCTTTTTTTTCCCCTCATAATAGGCAACAGAATTAAACTTTTGGCTCACTGTGATGGGGTAACAAACAGGTGTGGCGCCCTCTGCAGTCCAGTATGATGGTGAACAGGCTATTTATTGCATGACATGGAAAAGAGCCTAGAAATAACATTCAGTCAGCGTGAATTAGGATAATTATCCTTTGAAGTTAACAGAATGATGATAGTTTGCATCAGATGAAAGATTGTGTCTTGACATAGATAGTAACAGGATCAGAATGAGGAGTTTTTAGACAGGATATAGTCAGGAAAAATAGTTAAATTTTCCATATTTAGAAAACTAATACATACATTGTCTCGTAGAACATTGTCAATATCCTTATATTCTAAATAAAATACTTCTGAAGGAATTAAAAGAGAAATTTTTAAAAAGTGGGTCCAGAAATTGTTGAATTTGGTATCAGATTCTAAACTGTAAATGCATACAGTGTTATAAAATGAATGGATAACAAATCAATGCACAAATAAGATAGATTCAGATGGTGCTGTATTACACATGTGGATACAACTTTCAGGGAAAGAAATTTGTAGACAGAGCAATTGAGATATTTTTCTGAGCATTTAAATCTCTGCAGTTTAAATTATCTGTGGCTGTAATTGGTTATGTGTACAAATCATAGTTCAATACCTAAAATCTGCTATGTTTTCATATTAAGTAACTAGATGTCTAAGTGACAAAATTTAAAAACAAGAGACTAGATTTAGGACTATCCAGCAATTTTGGATCAAAAGTGACATTAATCATACTACTTCTGTAACCAGTTCAAATTTAGCATCAGTTCCACAGGTTGAGTAGATGTTACATGAGGACATGCATATACAAGTTCATAAGCAGAACTGTAGGAAACATTTTAAAAAGAATTAATAACAGAACTTTCTCATGAACTGAAGAAGTGCAGGATGAAGAGTATGGTGCTTACTTTTAACTATTTGTAAAAGTGGAAAATTTAAATCAGTTGCATGGGAAATTACTAGCATTTTTATCTTCAATCATTTCCATACACACACAAAGCAAAAAAAAATTACTTGTGAAATTTGGCTAGTGAGTTCACTACTATCCTGATGAAATGGAAGCTTGACCTCATTTTAACTTTGTAAACAGATTAAAGTTACTAATGTAATTTCATTGAGCTCTGCAGTGAAATTTTATATTGTGTAAAGTCTTAATAGGCAAGGTTTCTGTAAAATTAGTCTCTCAGCACTATGAAAGGGACATCCTTGGCTTAATTTTATGTATAATTCACAGACGCTAGCATAGATGGAGAAGCAGGTCCCTGTATTAATGCATTAACAGAACTCTTGTAAACTTCATTGCTTTTTGGACAGATGAAGAGTAAATATTTAGGTGTTAGGTCAGTAGAAAGAAGATCTTATGGGGGTTGGAAATTAAATAAAATAATCTTTCCAATGTAAACCATGTCAGTGTTTCTTATATGTATTATCTTTTTATATGCATAGCATTGTTTCTTATTATATTTATTATCATTAGATATTTTCCATTATAAAACCATGCTTTCAGCTCCTATTGGTTTGTCAGACTGTTGATTTCATTACATTTAAACTAACTTGCAGTAGAATGGATATTTTTTCTCAGACTAAGATTACTGTAAAATAAGTTGATTTGATGGTATCATCTTATGATTTCTTTCATGAAGAACTAATGTTTCTAGATTTTGAGCTATATGCAGTATCTTTGTGATTGTAGAAATAAAACTATTGCAGTAAAAGAAAAATCAATCCCAATTCAGACAAGTTATAAAGCTTTTAAGAATTTTGATCCTCTCATGCTCACTTCAGATTTGGTTAGTTTGACACTTAACTCTTTTGAAGGATCCATGGGAATAAAATATATTTAGATATTTCTGTCTTGAGTAGTCACTGTTTACTGCTCATGACATGCATGATCTCCACTTCTAGTAAGCAGTGAGCAGTTTTAAGTGATCAGAACTCCCATTCTCCAACTGCCACTAGTTCTTTTATCACTTTTCACTGTTTCTTAAAATCTAGGATGATGTAAAATACTTAAAACATTCCAATCGTAAAAAAAAACCTTTGAAAAGTTAGGAAATTCTAATATTAATGTTGCCACTGAAAATGTAAATAATTCATTGATAATTTGCACTGAACAACTGGAAGTGCTTTAGGGTAGATGAGCAAGAGTTGACCTTGAATATTACCTAGATAGACTAGGACAAATTAATCAATTGAGCAAATCTATTGAAATTAGTAATTCTTAGTGGCAATGAATATGTCTCATTTTTGTGAGCAATTTTTCTTCTATGCTAATATTGCAATAGAAAATCTATAATAATTACAAATGAGTCAGGAATACACTCTTTTTTGTCTAAGCTTATTTAGATATCCAAAGTTTGATTGGGTCTTACTGTATCTATGTCTGTACCTTAGGGTTACTCCTTTGTCTTTCTTTCACTTTAATACCTAACTGACTCTCAGTCTTTCTTGTATCCACCTCTACTATATGTGCTAAAGATGATGCTTGAAAGCCAACCAGCTTTCCTGGGCTCCCAATCCCTCCAGGGCTTTGTCCCATGGCACTCTACCAAGGAGGTTCTTGAAGAGATAAAAGTCGTCTCTTCTGAAGTTGAGGGTTTTGAGCTTGCTGAGCTTCCCCTTCTTCACTGCCCTTAGGCACTGCCCACAGCAGACTATCTCATGATCATTGCAGCCAAAGCTGCTCATGAGCTTAACATTGTCCACCAGTCCCTGCCCAGTATGGCACCTCTCCTTGTTGGCTCCTCTATCGCTTGGACGAGGAAGTTATCATCTATGCATTCCAAGTACCTCCTGGATTGCTTGTGCCCTGCTGAGTTGTCTTTTTAACTGATGTTGGGGTGGTTAAAACCCCCCATGAGGACCAGAGCTTGTGAACGTGCAGTGATTCCTATCTGTTTATGAAGAGCCTTGTCCACTTGGTCCTCCTGATCTGTAGCAGACTCCCACTGTAATGTCTCCTATGCTTCCTTTCATTCTGGCCCACAGGCACCCAGTCTTTTCATCATCACTTGCCAGGCAGAGCTCCATGCATTCTAGCTGTTCATTGACACAGAGGGTAACACCCTCTCCTCGTTTCCCCTGCCTGTCTTTCCTGAAGGGTTTATGCTCTTCTAGTCCAACACAGCAACCATAGGAGTCATTACACCATGTCTCTGTGATGCCAATCAGATCATAGTGCTGCAGGCTCACAAGCATCTCAGAATGGTATTAAAAAAACTTCCCCTCAATACTAGAAGAAGTGGTGGCAATCATCCTGAAATTTCTTGAAATGGCAAAAGAAAGAAGAATGTTAAACCTCCCTGAAGTAAGGAAACTAAGGTAATGAAATGTCAAAAGTGTAAAAAAAAAATAGGATAGAATAAATAGCCCCTGTAATGGCTGGTTTTGCAGAAAATAATTTGTAATACCAAGACACATGAGTCTATTCAGATAGATTTGTTATCCTCACAGCATTGGGTCATAATATGTGGCACTTCTGCTTTATCTAAGCAGAACATAAGTTAATGTGACACATAATTGTGAAACAGTGAGAGCATATGCTTATGCTTCCCAGACATCCTTCGTTTGTCTTGATTGAAGTAATTTTTATTCTGTATCTTTAGACAGTTTGGTCGTTTTAATCTGAGGATCAGAAGATGAAAGGTAGATGTTAAAGCACAGTCGCCTTGATGTCATTTTTTCTTATCATAGTTTCTGTATCAGGCTGCTGTTTT
Source organism: Apaloderma vittatum (assembly GCF_000703405.1). Lineage (NCBI taxonomy): Eukaryota > Metazoa > Chordata > Aves > Trogoniformes > Trogonidae > Apaloderma > Apaloderma vittatum. The sequence continues at coordinate 32,102 of NW_009723273.1, forward strand.
CCAATCACCTTTCAGATTTATCCCAATGTAATTGCAGCTAACTCAGGAAAATTTAGACAAAAAAAGGCCAACTTCAAGGTTTTAGGGACGTTTTACTGAAGCCATTCCTTCCAATCACTATTCGTGTAATGTCTTTTCATGAGCCACTACCTCCTTTTACATATTTGACTATATCTTCATTTTGTCTCTCTTGTCATGCCTGTCCTCAGAGGTCTATTTTAGGAATCAGTTCCAAAAGAGAATAAAATAGACTTTTGCCTCATTCCCTTTACAATTTAGTTAGCTTCATTACCATTGTACCTTCTATATGCTCTAGACACAAGTGTGTTACTAATGGGATACCAGATGATCTTTAATGTTAATGGAAAAATTGTCACTCTGGGGGATTCCTTTATGGTTCTACTTGCTAAGCAAGATTGACACTCCCCGAGTCACTGCTTTCAGTACAGGTATTTCACTGACAAGCGCAGCAGCCAATTTATCTCTCACTACCCACCCATTTCTATAAAGTCTTTGAAAGATTTAATGGTATTTACCTTTCTGAAATCTATTTTAATACAGTTCCTTTTCAATTGTAAACCATTGTTTTGGATTTGCTTTTTGGCATTAATATAACACTGATGTTGAAGTGTCCTTTTGCTTATACGCTGTGGACATCTAGTATGTTTTTCTGGACCTTGGTGTTCTCTGTGTGTGTTTCTGTGTATATAAATAAAAGTATGTATTTCTAGAACTTGGACAGTAGATGTATTAAATTTAGCCTTTCTAGCAGATGCGTGGTACTTCAGAAAAAAGAAGCATCAGCAGCATGCTCCTTCAATTCTCGTCATAAGCTGCTCACTGACAAAAATGGAAGTCCTAATTAGAGATTGGAGAAATGGTATAGATTTCCTATTACCTTATATTTTGACTTATTGCTGGAAGGCACGAGACAAGAAATTTTATTCAATATGTGCTGCAGTCTTTGACCTCCTGAAATATACTTTTTTTCCCCTCTTAAATTTGCAACAGATAAAAGTGTCAGGCCTTAGCTGTGTTGCTACTTACTCTTCCTCCCTGTTATCCCTTCAGAGTCTTGTTTTCCTCTATATCTCTGTCTTCTCTTTGTTGTTCTTTCTTTCTTTCATGAAAGGTGCATTTGTATGCAATGTTTGCTGTATTTAAACTTCTTTACACAACATATTATTGCCTGGAAGTGTTCCACAGGCTAATTCCATTAATCTTTTTTTTTTTTTTTCTTTTTTTTTCTGTGGTGTCAGAAATCCCAATATATTTTCTCACTCTTTTCTCACCCAGACATGTCAAAACTCCTCCTGCTCTGCAAGATAACAGCAAAATATTGAACAAATTCTTAGCTCTCTTGTGCTGCTTTTGGTACTTTTACTTTAAAAGTGCACTGAAAAGTAAAAGATGGCATGAGGAAGACACCAGGTAATAAATGGGAATTTATTATGTTAATATACATTTTGAAAATACAAAATTATTAACAGCAGGATAATAACTTAGTTGCCACTGTGGGAATAAAACAGATGAAAAGTGGGTGCACACTGACATCTTGTTCCAGGATCACTCTGGTTGTCTAGGAATGCTGTTCCCCTCTACGGTTAGGAATGATAGACACCTGCAGAGGATAATTCATCTGACTGATATGGAAGAAGTCCAGAAGCTTAGATTAATCCCCCTCACTACAAGGAAGACATTGAGGTGCTGGAAAATGTCCAGAGAAGGGCAAAGAATCTAGAGAAGGTACGCAAGAACAAGTCTTATGAAGAGTGGCTGAGAGAACTTGGGTTGTTTAGCCTCGGGAAAAGGAAGCTGAGGGGAAACCTCTTCACTCTCTACAACTACCTGAAAGGAGGTTGTAGCAAGGTGAGGATTGGTCTTTTCTCCCACGTAACAAATGATAGGACAAGAGGAAATGGCCTCAAGTATCACTAGAGGAGGTTTATACTGGATATTAGGAAACGTTAATGCACTGAAAGAGTTGTCAAGCATTGGAAAAGGCTGTTCAGAGAAGTGGTTGAGTCATCATCCCTGAAGGAATCTAAAAAATGAGGTACTTAGGGACATGGTTTAGTGATAGACCTAGCATTGCTGGGTTAATGGTTGGACTTGATGTTATTAAGGGTCACTTCCAAATAAAAAAAATCTATGATTCTATAATCTCTCAGCATTTGAAGTGTGAAAGTAGGTAGAATTAATAGTATACCACGTAGGAGGTGGAAGTTGGAGTTATAAAGAAGGAAGGCATGAAGAACCCAAAGTGGTTTTGTTCTTGGGCAGTTAGATAAACTGGTCATGGAAAAACCAAAACTGTGCTGGCCCTAGAGTTCAGAATTCATCTGGTTCTTTGTAGGGAAGAATAAATGGGAGAAAAAAGAAAGTTATATGGAATCCCTCCCTTTCTGCCACCATTAAGCAGAGACAACCTATCTCAGGCTGTGCTGCATTGCTAATATATGTGGAGTTCAAAGTATTTTCATTAGCTACACCCTACCTAAACCAAAAGATGTTATACTGCTTTGTTCAAACCATGCTGGGAGAGAATCAAGGAGAAGCTTGCCTTGTAACATGGAAACTTAAAGTGCTATCTGAAAATGGAAGAAATATTGTAATACAGCATATCATTATGCATGCAGAGTGTTCAACACTGAATTACATGGGAGTATCTAACCACCAGCACAAAACTGGGAAGTCTGGGTATGGAACAAGGGAGGCCAGGCTGAATTCTGGACCATGACAGCAAGAAAATGCTTGCTATGCACAGCAGTTTGTGATTGATCTCACTGAAGTGAATAGAAAAACTTCTTTTTACTGTAGTGACCTTTTAGATCTAGCCTAATCTTCCCAGATACCAAAGGTAGAGGAATGGTTTTCCATGTCTGTTTCTCATCTCCCTGATGTACTACACTTCTCTACATATATTAGAACTTTAACTAGTCTCTTATGTATATTCAAAACATTCTTGTTATTCAGTGTGACACAGTAAAATCAATTGATATAAAAAAAAAAACCAAAAAAAGACCAACAAAAATATTTCCCATGGAGCAGAAAATAAAATGCACAGCTTTATGGTACAGTTTCTTAATACACTCTGGAGAAACAATCTACCTGAAATAAAGACTAATTCAGCAAATAAACACCAAAATTTGAAAATAATAAATTCTTCATAAAATAAAGAAATTAGAAATAATTAATTTGGGAATTCCTGAAACTATAATTTAGCAAGAAGTATTACACTATGTACATCAGAGGAACACATTTAATCACTTAAGTGGGTTGGCAAAAATTGAGAGAGTTTATGTTAAATTAGTTAGAAGAATGGGTACTTTTTACATTATACACAGCCTAATCTTTGCAGAATATATAATGATGAAAAAAATATCCTAAATCTAATATACAGTCTAGAAAATTCAAGTTGTTAAATAGTGATATTGTCATATTGCTCTTCCTTGAGATAAAAATGGGTTTATACAAATTATTAATTTCTGATTAAATAACTTCCTGTCACTTGAACATTTACCAGAAAATATGTAGGTAGAAATTAAACATTATAATAAAGGGTCATAAAGATGCATTAGTAAATCAAAATTACAAAGATCTTAATCTTGGGGAATCTGAGTTTTAGGAAAGCAATATACTTAAAACAAGCAATGAACAATGAAGGTACAGTACTAAACACAGTTAATTATTCTGTATCGTGTGTTTATTTTGTTATGACTCTTAACAAATACCTACACCAATTCCATTTACACAACTGTGAGAACAGATTGAAATGTTTTGTTCTCCATCTGAATTCTCTTATTAAGCACTTCACAAGAGGAAGTCTCTGAATAACAACCTGCCTTATACAGATTATATCTGAAACACTTACAGATACAGTTGTTTGAAGAATTATTTCCCATCCAAAATTACACCCAACTATAACATAGCTTTCTCTTTCTGGAAACCCTAACCTAACTTCACCCAGAGTCTAGCATTTTTCCATAGTGCCTTTCAGAACACTCTTTCCT
>NW_009723273.1:36145-58490 GCF_000703405.1 Apaloderma vittatum
TACTCCAACTGGACTTGTGGCCTTTCTCTTTTCTCAGCCCTGATTTTAATGTCAAAATTTTGTTTGCTGTCTGAGTAATATAAACTCAGTTGTGTATCAGGGGTGCTGAAAGCAAGCTAGGGCTGCCAAAAGAACCCTTTCATCAGGAGCTTGATGGAGTCAAGGCTCCTAAGATTGTACGTAGTGTTAGTATCAGGAATTTGCATAGGTTTGGCGAAGGAGTAAACTTGGAGTTAACTTGGAATGATTCTGAAAAGGCAGTGCCAAAATAAATGCACCGCTGCCAGAGGATTTCTGCCCAAAGGAATCTCCAGGCTGGGATAGGTCTGAGGCGTGTAGGTGGAAGACTAGAGCTCCAGTGGGAGTAGGACAGAAAAGAGGCTATCACAGCAAAGTGAGGAATAATAAATCCTTTTTTTCCTAAGGAACATTTCATTGTTGAAAGGTCCAGGCCTACAAATTTTAATTAAGGCTAGGCTGACAATTATGGCTAGGGTTTAGATTGTGAAAAAAAGAAAGTCAAGAACTACAGTTGAATTTGGGCTGGAAACAGCTACTAAAGGGAACTGCTGGCTACGGAAATGCTCCCCGCAAAGGCAACAAGTACAGCTTCTAAAACTACGTACGTGACCAAAGGAAGACAAAGGAAAATGTGGACCCATTGCTGAGCAGGGCAGAGGTTGTGGTGACATAGGACATGGACAGGCTGAGAGAGTTGAGGCTGCTCAGTCTAGAGAAGAGAAAACTCCAGGGAGACCTTATAGCAGCCTTCTAGTACTTAAAGGAGGCCTACAGGAAAGATCGGGAGGGACGCTTTACAGAATCATAGAATCATGGAATGCGATGCATTGGAAGGGAACTTTAAAAGTCATCTAGTCCAACCCCCTGCAGTATGCAGGGACATCTTTAACTAGATCAGGTTGCTCAGAGCCCCGTCCAGACTGACCTCGGATGTCTCCAGGTTTAGGGCCTCCACCACCTCTCTGGGCAAGTTGTTTCAGTGCTTCACCACTCTCAATGTACTGTTTCTTGTCTAAATCTACCCTCTTTTAATTTAAAATCATTGCCCCCTCTCCTGTCATAACAGGCCTTACTAAAAAGATTCCTTCCGTCTTTCTTATGGATTCCCTTTAAGTACTGATAGGCTACAATAAAATCTCCTTGGAGCCTTCTTTTCTCCAGGCTGAAGAACCCCAACTCTCTCAATCTGTCTTCGTAGGAGAGGCACTCCAGTCCTCTGACCATTTTTGTGGCCCTCTGCTGGACCCACTCCAACAGGCCCATGTCCTTCTTTTGTTGAGGCCTCCAGGGCTGGATCCAGCACTCCAGGTGAGGTCTCACCAGAGCAGAGCAGAGGGGCAGAATCACCTCTCTGGACCTGCTGGCCATACTTCTTTTGATGCAGCCCATGATGTGATTGACTTTCTAGGCTGCTAACAGGCATTGCTGGCTCATATTCATTTTTTCTACGCACTAGCATGTCCAAGTCCCTTCCCTCAGGGCTGCTCTCTATCACACCATCCCCTAGACTGGATTGGGAAGAAGGAATTCTATTTGCAAGAATGTAATACTACTGATTAATGGATTACTCCTAAGGTGCACATCACAAGATACCTACAAGAAGAGAAAATATGTCAGTAACCCCTCTTTCATGCTCCTACATTTCGTTGTAGCAGAACATGCACACCTTCTTTCTTGCTATGGTCAATGCTACTAACGTTGTTTTATCCATTGATTTTAATTGTGAACTACAAAATCTTTCTCTTATGGAAGATGATTTGATGAAAAAACAGTTAATTTTTCCATCTTAAGTTTTGATGAGTATAATGTCATTTTGGCTTATGCCAATGTTATTCATAGCACGATGTCTCAGCAGTTAAAAACAGTCATTTAATAGAGGCTTAACATAACATAAGATCTGCTCTGTCGTGGTATGGAGTTTTAGCTTTAGGAGGATCTAGTATGAACTACTTCATAAATATTATCTAAGTTCATTCTACTGTATGAGAACAAGGAGAACTCAGACTCTACTTGCCACTCCTGCACTGGTTTCATTTGATCAGATTTAGATGTCTACATCCGAAACAGCTGTCTAAGCCTTTTTATTCTGTCATTGGAGAGAAACTGACATTTCTAGGCATCTTTCATTTTATAGATAGAATCATATAGATATCTAAAATAGGTGCAATAAATTTGTTCTAGATGTGCCTAGTTCTCTAGTTAAATTCTATAGACTGGCAAAGTGTAGATTTTGGAAGTTAGAACAGCTGAATTTAATTTATTTTTTGAATGATTACTGAACAAAACAAAAATAAAATGAACTATGAAAATACAGTGGAAGGAATTCTAGAGGTGTTACAAGCCATGCCAAAGGAAAGATTCTCTGGAAGTATTAGAGACAAGCACAAATTAAATTCAGTTTAACTGAGGCAGAGAAAACTAACTATGGAAATGTATCACAGAAAGATGAGCAATGCTGCCTACTCTGAAGATCTGAACATGGCAAGAAGATCTTTGAATATCAATAGCTTGGAGAACTATAACAACAGGGTCACACAACAGCAGAAATATTAGTTGGAAGGCATTTTCAGAAGTTGTTTTGTTGGAGCTCCCACTAAAACAGGATCTTTGTCATTAGTACATCAAGTTAGTCATGGCTTTGTCTGCCCAAATCATGAATATCTGCAAGGCTGGAATTTCCACAGTCTGTTTGAATGCCTTATTTCAGTGTTGAACACTGATAGTCCTTTGTGCCACTGACATTTTTATCCCTCCTGTCAAGTTGAAAGTCCCATGGTTTTGTAGTTATTGAACGTGTTATTCTGCCTGATGCTACTGAGGTTTAGTTCCCTTATCTTTGTAATGCCATGTCAAGATACTGCAGAGAACTATTAGGTTTACTTTTTATCCCTCTCTCTATCTGGATAAACAAGTGTAGTTCCCACAGAGTCTTGTTACAGGAGATGTGCTCTGTATCCTCCTAGTAGCCTTCTGCAAGACCTGCTTCATTTTGTCAGCTTCGTTGTGATTTGTGCTGGCTGCCTGGACTGGCAACAAAAAGCCAGGCAGCCACTTGCTCACTCCTTCCGCCACGGGGAATGGAGGGAGAGAAAATTCAGCAAAAAGGCTCAAGAACTGAGATTAGGACAGAGAGGATTTGTTCACCACTTATGGTCATGGGCAAAATCCAGAGTAGGCTTCGGGTGAAAATGTAATTTTAATTTACCACTACCGGTTATCAACTAAAAAAAGTAGGATAGTGAGAGAAAAATCCATAAATAAGTACAACCTAATCTTAAATACACTCCCTCTGCCCTCCTTCTTCCCGGATACCTCCTCCCCGACATGGGAGCAAGGAAGTAGGAGGAGGGGATGTGTGTGTATATGGTCTGTCTGGCCATTAACCATTGTCCATCACAGTCCTTGCTTCTTGGTAAAGAGGGCTCCTGGTAGTCTTTCCCTGCTGCCGTATCGTGTCCATATCATGTGAGGCAATCCTCTCCCTCTGCATGAGTCCTTCCCACCAGTGCTGGACCAACCTGGGTTGTTTTGGGCATGTCCTCAGCTCCTGTGTTGTCTCTCTCCTCCCTGGCATGGAGTCCTCCATGTGCCAACGCATCTTGGACATTTTGTTGCCATCAGTCTCCTCAATTTGCAGGCAATCCCCTCCCTGCCATCTCCGTCTCCAGAGGACTCTGGAGAAGTGCTCTGCTCCAGTGCCTTTCTCCCTCACTTCCCTGAATGACCGCCCTTCCTTGTTTTCCTCTCACCTCTCCCTCCTTCAAACAGAAAATCTTCCCAACAAAAAAGAAAGAATACAAAGATAGATATTAGAGAAAGGTTGGCCCAATAGTTTTCCCCTCTTAAATACACTGATCTCAGAGGTGCTGACTGGCCTGGCCTTGGCCAGAGGTGGGTCTGACTTTTACCTGGGGCTGGCCCCTGATACCAAAAAATTCCACCAGACATAAACCCATGACAAACATCCCTCTTGGACTGAGGACAACAGGAACGTTATTCCCACAGCAGCCTCACCAGCCTCAGGTAGAAGGGAATAATAACTTCCCTTGATCTTCTTGTCAAACTTCTAGTGTATTTAGTATGAAGTTCGCCTTAGTTTTAAGAGAAGTTTGCTACGACTTGTATAAAGTACATTCACAGTAAGATTGAAGTCATCTTCAGCAAGGCTTCCACTCAGGCAGTAGAAAGCTTGATAGACTTCTAAAGGGGTGGTATTCAGAGACCAGCATCAGAATTTAATGGTTAAAATGTGAGACCATAAATCTGGAAGCACAGTTGCTAAATAAAAATAAAGAAAAAAAATATTTTGCTGTAACATATCTGCAAATGCACACCTTTATTAATGACACTCACAGAGTCACAGAATGATTGGGATTGGAATAGCCCTTTGGGTGTCATATTGACCAGTTTCCCTACTCAAACTTATTCTTACATTCCATTTTTCCTGTGAATGCTATTTCATCTGGACTGTCTGATATTTTATTTCAAGAACCATAAAAGAGCTCTAAGCATTTGCTAGTATTGTAATGCATTTTAATTAAGCCTTTAGCCCCATTCTTCACATCTGAAATCAAAGAATCATAGAATGGCCTAGGCTGGAGTGATAGAAGATGAAAGGAGTAGCTGTAACAATTACTGTTCCTCCACAGGTTTAATCAACATAGTGTCAGTCTTCCCAGTATCTGGGCATTTGTAGCCTGATACCAGGATCCTGTTTTCTCTCTGTCCGTTTAGTATTTCACTTGGTGACACTGAGCGCCAGATGCCTAGACTTTCATTGTATATTAAAGTCTCAAGGATGTAATGTGCCTATTTCCCCTTAATAAGTCTATTTTCATTTAGCATGGACAGTACCTCCCCAAAATTTACATTTTGAAGTTGTCTAGTCTTACTGGGTCAGAAGTCTCTTTTCTCAAACAGAACTTACTTCTACAACTACGTGACAGCATATTTGCTGGTTTTAACTTTATTACTAGTACTTTTTACTCTTTGACTTATATATTTGGCTCATTTCTTATCGATACACATGTATGCTGATATTAACTGATGCTTTGGGATCATACAGGTTTTCTCAGCTGACTTAAGTGGGTTTAATCACACAAGATTTTTCAGTACATTCAAGGTAGGCTTTAGGACTTGAAATTACTAAATACCTAAGTTAGGAATGGAGCTAAAGGTGGATTTGGAACCAAAATTCAACATCTTCTTTTATTGGGACAGTTAGACTCCCCAGAATACTGATCTGAAAAGCCTGAAATCAAACATCCAATGAAAATAGATACGATAGGTTTGAAGGCAATTGCCTCCATCCAGCTGCAATTCAAACTCGTTCCTGAAGTCTTCCAGCATTCTTCTAAAGTTTGCAAGTGGTGACGGAACTTCTTATACGCTATGGTATAGCCTAGCAGCAAGCAGATCGATTTTCCTCATTTCAAAGAAGAGGCAAAGTAAAGGGACAATGGACAGCACTGTTTCACTCTCCTTTCAAAGCAATGTCACCAGGTTAAAACATCTTTGATGCTCAGCTGAAATGAAGAAAACTGTCGTTTTTTTCCTTTTTTCCTGCACTCTTTCAAAAAATTTGTCTAAAACTCAAAAGCAGTGGAGCCCAGTACGTGCTCTCTCAGCTGAGTACCTCTAGGCTATAAAAGCGAGCCTGCATTTCTAGATCTTGGTCTATAAACGGATGATTTTTTTATATGGTGGGGTAGGGTGTGGACATGCATTCTTTCAGCTTGAAGTTATCATTAAACTCTGGTTTTCTTGCTGAGTGAGTTACTGAGTTTGAACTGAACAACTGACATTACTTTTTTTTAACAATGGATCAAAGATAAAGAAGTTAAAACTATATTCTATAAAATCCCATTCAAGAAGTCTCAAGCATTCTTCAAGATGTTTACCTATTCTGGCTTCAGCGAGCCAGGGGTTTTAGTAATACAGTTTTGTGATCAACTTGAAACAATACTTCAGTTCAGATCTTGGTTCAGATACAGTCAAGTAATGACAGTATGACAAAATTATTTCCCTATTTACTACTTAAAATGCACAGACATTGATATATCACCTTGGATTTATGATGGCAGTTGCTGCATGACTCCTGTTATTTTCACATTCCTGTCTCTGACACCATGGAAAATTTTCTAAAAAGTCAGGCCCACATTCTCAGAACAAAAGAAAAGAGTCCTCCAACCTGTTATTTGTTTTTCTGAGTGTATTTTAAGAGATCTTGACTGATTATATATATAAATGATTCCTAAAAATTTTCACAGGCCAAATTTTATGTTTTCATGTTTAGTAACTTCAGCTATAAGGTATACAAATAAAAAATTGTTTTTCTAATGGAAGAGAACTGTGTAAGTAATGGCTGCAGAAACAGTTGGAAAGTTTTGGTCCTGGTGACATTTATTACATTGTACAGTTCTGATGATTTCTTAAAAATGAGAGAGGTAACTTTACATTAATTTGAATAAAATTGATGTCCCACTCTACTGCATTGCATAAATGATAACACTGACTTCTAGCAAAGCAGAAAGATGAGTTAAGTATAACTTTGTTAGACCTAGTTGTAAAATATATCCTTTAGTTCAGTGAACTCGTTTACTTTATTTCATAGAATCATAGAATCATAGAATGGCCTAGATCATGAACTCATTTATTTCAGGATGATCCAGTTACTAATAAGAAAGATACATACAGAAAAGAAAGATATTGGATATTTCATCAAATCCCCTAGGGTACAATATGGTTTAGTTCAAAACTTTTACTGTTCTGATAAATTAGTTTTTTGTAGAAAAAGCTAGAAGCTTGTGCAAGAATAAAGATGTGTGTCCTGAGGTCACTGGCTTTCAGTTGAAAAATCAGCTTGATGGAACTCAATACATATTTGAAAATAATCTTTTATGCTTCAGCTATATTATTGGAATTTGAATAATATCTCAGTTTACAATATTGAACCTTTTTTAAAAAAAAAAACAAATTAGGTAGAAATAATCTTTTGCATATTGTATTGAAAGCAAATCTTTTTTAAGTCAATGAACACAAAAGCAAGACAGTATAGTTAACCTGTAAGAACTACACAGTATAGTATCTGTGAGGTATCTATATTTTTGGGGCAGATATTTATACGATTGATTCATAACCTGTGCCCTACCAGTTGCATTTGAACTTTGAAGTACTTAATGGCCTTTCTAGTTAAATATCTTCATAGCCAGAACTGGCTTACTAGAAAAAAAATCTCATATCAAACAGTTTATGGATTTCAAGTAATCCGAGAGTTTTTTTGATTTCTTTGTTGGTAAACTTTTCCTTATATGCTCACCGTATTACTCTGTTAGCTGTTTTCTAATGACCTCAATTTTACTTCCCAATAATACTGATTTAAAAAATACAATAAAGTGAATTTCTTCTTTGCAACTGAAATTCATCTGTCTAATTTCTCACACCCAATTTGAAGAAAAATGTGCAAACAGCAGGGAAATTAGATTTTTTTTTAAAACAGGATGCAGTTTAGATAATTACCTCCCTTTTATTGTGAGTGTGATATTTGTGTATGTTTACAGTAATACATCTCTAGAGTAATAGTGAATCACTTAATTGAGGTATGATTTCTTGCTAAATTTTTACCTATTAAAATGAGAGTGTAATAGAGATTTGTCTGTACAATAGACTAATAGCAGCAAATTAATTATGTGTATGCTTCAGTTACAGCTGTGTCCACTTAATGGATATTTTTACACCAACCAATGTCAGAGTGTTTCTTTAGTCTCTGCAGCAATGACTGTTCATGTAGAGGAACCAGACAGAAATATGATTTGTCAGGAGTTGTCTTTGCTGTTCCACAGAATACAAATCTCAGACAGCCAGGCCCTCGCCCTTCACATTAATACAAATGAGGATGTATCCTGACTTCGTAATTCATCATGTTTGCAGAAAATTCTGTGAAAACACATTTTTCTTCTATTTTCATGAAACTTTTAGGCTGTGATTCAAGACAGACAAAAATATAAAATGTTATGGTCTAACAAATCTTCTGAAAGAACATCATTCATTGATTACATATAGGATTGCAGGATAATACAGACTGGAAAGGATGTCAGGAGGTCCATAGGGCAGCATCCTTCACAAAGAGAGCTCAGCTCTGAGGTCAGACCAGACTGTTCAGGGTTTTAAGTCTGGTTTTCGTAGCCTCAGAGATGGAGGTTTGCACAGCTTTCTCAGGTAACCTGTTCCACTGCTTGACCATCCTCATGGGGAAGATGTTTCTCCATACAGAGAGTCAGAACATTCTATCTTCTTACTTATGCCCCCTGCCTCTCATATTCCCACCACGCACTCCTGGGAAGTACTTCCTCATAATCTCCAACAGTATTTATTAGAAGGCTGCTCTCAGATACGCCTCAAGCCAGCTTTTCTCCAGGTTGAACAATCCGGGTTCTCTCAGTCTCTCTTCACAGGGCAAGTGCTCCTGTCTCTGATCAGTTTTGTGGCCTGGTTAATCAGATGGGAAACCCAAACTGGACACTAGATATGCCCTAGAGTTGTGGTCTCATGAGAACTGAGCTGAAAGGGAAAATCACTTAATTTACCAGCTATTTGGTAGTGCAGTGAGTGGCTGACGCTTTGTGAAGCTCTTTTGGCATTCTTTCTGCACTTCAGGGCAGGAGACATGCGTTGTAACACAGATTGATAAGGCATCAGGTAGACTTTGAAAGCCCTTGCTGTCGGATTCCCTAAGGACAGACTGCTCTTTGCTGGTTTTGCTGTTGCATTCTAAATCTATTTTAGGCTGGAACACTGAAATTGGCATAATACCTTTGGTGTGGGCAGTATGCCACACTAACAGATGGCCATGCTAGTGGACGAGTTATGTGCATCAATTTTGATTAGGATGGGCAGAAATCCTGAAACAGTCATCAGGGTAGAGTTTCTGAGCCTGTCCTTAGAGGCATAAGTCATCACTGCTGCTGCTCAGAGATGCAATTCTGAATATCGCAGAATAGCTTATGTCTCCATGTAAAATGTTTCTGCTCCAGTAGATCAGATTAGTTGTGAGATAGAATAATAGTATTTAAAAGTCTGAGTAAACTTCTCTGGGGGTGTTGTGGTCACCAGAAAACACATTTCCTGTGACCTGTAACTGTTGTGCTTCTTTTTTTTCTTTTTCAGACAAGCAGCCTTCTCACCAGTGAAGCAGTACTTTTCACAGGAAAATTTGCCCAGCTAGACAGAGAGGTAAATAGTTAAATAGATTGATCTTCCTGTTTGAAAGATTTGAAAGTACAATGCCTTGTATGAGTGGCTTAAAAGTTTCAGTATGCTTTTCCTCAATGGTTTTAATAATTTCAGTCTTAAATTGTACCTTCTTCTCCTTCTGTTTTAATGGCAACCAATAAAATTGTAATAAGGGGTTTTGAAATCAGCATCTGTCAAACAGGAAGTCTGTTTTTTGCTCATAATTGTTGATGAGGGACCACTGAGAAAGCTATTGTCTATGGTGATTGTGTCTCTATTCAGAGATTTAGGCTTTATGTCCCCCCACTTGGAGGCAATACCTTCTGAATTATTTTAAAACAAAAGAGCTAATCTAGAATTGTCAAAATAAACCTCTTTTTCCAAAGAAAATCTTGTCTGAAGTGTACTGCACCTTGATGGTGATATTTATTCTATGGCTTTAGATTTTATGTCTCCATTAAATACAACCTATTCCAGCTATTTTATTTTTATCAATGTAAAAAATGAAATTAAAAACATAATTGGGAAGTATCTTCTGAAATGATTTGATGAAAAGTATAATGAAACCAAGTTTTGCACCTCTTTGCCTTTCAGGAAACAAAGCAAATCCTAAGAATTATGTTCATACTGGTTGCATTATCTTTATCTCTACATCCACAGTCTTTTGTAGGTTACATTATGATATGAATAAATTAATTATCCTGATAGAACACAAAAATATGGGCCAGTACTGCTATATGTATTACTGCTATATTTGTGAGTTTTTATCTAGCTCTGGAAGCTTGCCAGTGAGCAGTGGGAAGGAATCATCTTTTGGGAGTTGATTACTACTGCACTGTCAATATGCATCAAAGTGGCACGTATCACTGTCAATGATATTGCACTGAGAGTGATCAGAACTCCATAAAAATTGACATATGAAAACAGATTTGAAGGTTTTTTCAGTCTTGAAAAAAGAAAGAAGGTTAACAGAACATATAGAAACTATCTTCAAATACAAAAGAGCTGGCAGGAAGGAAAGGAATAAACCATCCTCCTTATTCTCTGTGGATACAGTGAAGAGTAATAGGCTTTAACTGAAGCAAGGAGGAGGTAGAGGATACATTATGTAGAAGCATTTTAAAGCTGAGAATAGTTATTATAAAATGTCTTGTCATCACACAGAGTTCCATGTTTTTCTTTTTTTGCTTGCAACGATATGCTTTATAGGATGAAAGTCTCTAATTACAAAACGTGTAAACAATAGAAGTGTTTAAACATAGAAAAAGCTTTTAATCTATTGTGTTACAAATTAAAGATTGAAAGAACTATTTGTTATTTTGCTATTTCACACAGTAAAATAAAATTAATTTAAAAATATAATGAGCATATCACTGTGTTGAATTCAAAGTGTGAATTAGAAAAGATTAATGAGTAGATTTCTAACACTGGATATAGTGTTCAAAGTTTATGTTGCCCTGACTTTAAATAATTTTTTACCCTGGATATCTGGGTCTGCAAATGGCTGAATGTTTGTAGTTCTCCAAAGGAAGTGTGAAGAAAGTGGGAGTAGAAGAAGGTCAGCATTTACAGAATTAATTTTCTTTACCTCCTCAGTCAAAACAAACTTCAGTTAAAAAAAAATACACTTGTGCTCTATGCATGTTGTAATAGCAAAACTGTTATTGAAGAATGAACTTCCTGATGATAAACAAAAGGGAAATGGACTCTACATAAAAAATGAAATACTGAACTGAAGAATATTACAGTTGTTCAAACCCACAAGAAAAAACTAAATAAAACTTCTTGTAACAAGGGCTTCTCAGTCTTACTGTCAGCTGTTACTTCACTATAAAAAGATTCTGTACTGTCTCTGGTAGAAGAAGGAGTTGGCTCTAAATTAATTTAATTATCCTTCCTCAGAATACTAGGACTCAGGACTTGTTACTAAAGATTGTCAGAGGTATGCTGGCAAGCCACAGTGTGTAACAAGATCTGTCAGAGTATTTCCTCCACAACCTTTTTCAGTCTCTTTAGAAATCTGGTTGAGGAAATTGTGATGGCAAGCATCAAGTGAGCATCTCGTAGTGACAACTATACTGAACAGTGACTGTGGGATTCAGCTTGTAATAAACATGCTACATGTATGTTTGTCCAGACTCCTTAGTTAAAGGTCAGATGTATTGGGACTCTGGGCTATAGACTATGAAAACCAAAAGCAGAGAAGAAGCCTGCAACCAGGCTAATATCATTCCCATCTACAAGAAGGCCTTAAAGAAGGATCTAGGACATTACAGTCTTCTCAGTCTCACTTCAGTCCCTGGAAAAGTTAATAAACAAACCCTCCTGAGGGCTTTCACAAGTCACATGAAGCATGTGACTGAGAAGTCCCAGCAGGAGTTCACCAAGGGCAAATCATGCCTGTCAAATTTGATCATCTATGACAACATAATCTGCTTGGTTGATGTGGGGTGAACAGTGGACATTGTCTATCTGTATTTCTCCAAGATTTCTGACTTTCCCCAAAGCCTCCTCCTTGAGAAACTGATGCATTACGGTCTAGACAAATGGTCTGTTTAGCGTGTGGCTGACAGGCTGCACACAGAGGATGGTAGCAAATACCTCCTTTTCAGTCTGGCAACCTGTCACAAGTGGGGTCCCTCAGGGATCAATATTGGGCCTAATGCTGTTTAATCTCTTCATAAGTGATCTGCATGATGGGTTCAAGTGTGCCCTAATGAAGTTTGCTGACAATACCAAACTGAGCAGGGAAATGGACACTTAAGAAGGAAGAGCCACCTTACAGAATAGTCTGGAAGCATAGTCTTAACAGGAACTGTATGAAGTTCAGCAAGGACAAGTGTAAGGTCTTACACCTGGGAAAACATAATCCTGGAGCGTAGTACAGGTTGGGATCTACCTGGCTGGGGAGAAGCTCTGTAAAAAGGAACCTGGGGTTTCTGGTGGACAAGAAGCTCAATATGAGTAAACAGTGTGCTACTGCAGCAAAGAAAGCCAACATGATGTTGGGTTGCGTCAACAAGGACATCATCAGCAGAGATAAAGAAGTCATTACCCCACTCTTTTAAGGAATTGTCAGGCCACATGTAGAATACTGTCTTCAGTTTCAGTCCCCACTATACAAAAAAAAATGTGGACAGGTTGGAGAAGGTCCAGAGAAGGGCCACAAGGATGATCCAAAGACTGGGAAGCCTGACATGTGAGGAAAGGCTGGGAGAGTTGTGTTTGTTCAGTCTTTAGATAAGGTGGCTTAAGAGAGATCTTATCATCATGTTCCAGTATTTAAAAGGCTGCTACAAAGAAGAAGGAGACTCCATTTTGCCCACTTTTACGAGGAGTGATATGGAAATGATGAGATGTAATGGGTACAAGTTACTCCTGGGGAGATTCCAGTTGGACACGAGAGAAAAATATTTCACAATGAGGTCAGCCATTGGAATAATCTTCCCAGGGAAGTGGTGGATTCCCCAGCGCTGGACACTCTCAGATTCAGCTGAGCAAGGTACTGGGCCATCTTGACTAGACTGTGCTTTTGCCAAGAAAGGTTGGGCCAGATGATCCACAAGGTTCCTTTCAACCTCGTATTCTACAATTCTGTGACTCTATGTATTATCTCTGCACTGGCTACTTCTGCAGTAGTCACTCCCATGCCAAGCTGAATGCACTTATTGTTTGCTTTCAAGTCAATTTTTTCAGGAATAGTTGTTCTTACTGCTCCTTGAATACCAAATAATCAGAACATGTGGTCAGCTAAAGTCTTAATGATCACTAGAGGAAAATAAAACAAAAACAAACTGACACTAAAATATTTATACAGAAATATGAACGTCACCAGCATATATGTATGAAAACCGCTATTTCAATAAATTATGCAATTATGATGACTTTGGGGAAGGCAAACCTCCAGCTTTGCACCGGAAGTGTCTGACAAACAACTCTATACTCCATTAAGATGTGTTAGCTATAAAATTGCACTAGTTAATCAGTCTTGGTTGGTTTCTTAGAAATTAATGGAAAACTGAAAGTCAAAAAAATAATTGCAAAAATAGAAGAGCTAATATAAAAATAAGAGGAATTTAAGAGTGAAGGTTGAGAGAAAAATTAAAACATGAGAAAACTAAACTTGCTGTCATAAGTGAATTTTTAAAAATGAATTCTATAAATTCTATAAACAAAGTGAAAGAAAGTTTACAGCATTTTTCCTCTTGATTTTTGCAAACATATACAGCTGGAAGTGGTAAATCTAAATAACATTATTATCAATGCTCTGACTCTAAAGCTTCACATACAATATCTTTAAATGATGTGAATCTATTTAGAGTTGTTACGAAAATTTATTTAACTTTGAGATATTTGTGGAAGCTTGTATGGAAATGACAACAGAATACATCTAGAAAAAATTGCAGATGTGTAGTTATCTTATTTCAGAAATTTTTGTATTGCTATTCTTTAAATATATATATTTATGATATTCCAACATGTAAGATTTTTTCCCTCTTTTTAACTATAAAGCTGTCCCTGATCTTACTTCCATCGACATGAATGACAACTCCTACCAACGCCAGTAGCACAGCTATAGAAGCAAACTTTAAGTTGTGGAAATGATACATAGAAAAACTGAAGTGAATAAGTAGTGGTCTACATATCTTCCTGCAACCAAACCTCTACAAAGCTGCTTATTTTTATATATATATATATGTGTAGAACTTCTATCATGTGCTAGACAACTGCAAAGAACTGTTTCCTTCTAAAGCATTAGCTTTAGCAGAAATAAATGAGAGTTTTTCCCTTTAGCAAACCCATAGCAAAACCCATTTTGCTATGGGTTTTGAAAAATATCCTGAGTCTTTTCTTCCTGATACAAATTTCCTAAGAAAACAAATATTTTCTTTAAGCCCAGAAAAAATGATAAATGTTGTCTGTAGTGCTTCAGATGTATTCCTTATCTCTCTCTAGTTATCTTTTTAATAAAGATAACAGCATTGAGTCCCGAAGTTTATCAAACAAGATAATGGTGTTTTTAAAAGAATTCCTTTCACTAAGGCCACAAGATGTGATCATAACCTTTTAAACCAGGCTAGAATTGGAAAAAAAACCCCATCTGTTTCCTCTTTTCTAAGTGATTTTCTTGCTTTTTTATCATATAGTCCTCAATAACCAAGAAATAGGAATGTTGCATGCAGTCATTCTGGGAAATGTTAGTTTTGTTTCATTTCTTGATTTGATTCTGTCTTGTTTTTTTTCTGCAAAACTGAGATGAATCCATCGATTTTCATGTAATTTGTTATTTAATATTCAAGCAAATAATATCCAAGAGGGCTTTAGGTTTCTAGATCTACAGCAGCCTTATGCAAGTAATAAGATTTCCTCCTCACGCAAGTATGGATTGAGATAAATAATTTGGTTAAAGAGTCTTGCATTTTTGTATAAACAATAAAAATAAGTTTCTTGTAGTCTTTAATTTCAACAGATTTTAAAAGAAGAATGCAGTATAAGCAATTGTTGCTGAATTCAAGCCTTTATGATTTTATTATTGTGAATCCCATTTTGAATAAGACTGACAGCTAGGCCTGGCTATTTATGGCCAGAAATGTACTAACTAAGATAGATAAACTGCTGATCTGCAGGCATGACTGACAGACAAAAAAATGAAATGATACCGTCCTGAAAAGTTTCTCAGGAGGGTGTTACCAAGATGATCATCAGATTTAATTATACTGGTTGATGCACTTACATTCTTACAGCCTGGCAACATTTTTGTGTCTGCCCTATCAAAAATGCTACTTTCCGCAGTCCAAAATGATCAGCTTCTGAAATTTGGTGATCCCAAGCTAGAAAAGCCAGGTTTTCAGTGGTAGGACAAAACAAGTTTGGAACTGATGTTGTGAACAGCAATAATGACTCCACACTTGTGCAAATAAATTGTAAATTATCAACCTGTCAAACCTCCAGTTCGACACGTTTGTGTTCACTAAATTAAGGTTTTCCCTGGGATTTGATTTTGGGGAGGGGGATCATGTTCAGAAATGATTATGATTTTCATACTATTAAAGAGCATTTTGGGGTTTGTATGCTTATGATTTTTATTTTAAATATTTTAGAAAATATTTTTCCTTTCAAGTGTCAGTTTAATGTTTTTAATACTAAATCCTCTCCGTATTTCTGTGAAAGCACTGAGGTCATTGTTAAGTATAATTGTGATTAAAGGACTGGATTCTACAATATTTTTTTTTTCTTTTCCTCACTTGCAATATTGAAATATTTGAAATGGGAACATATGAATAACACAGAGAAAATTATGCATAATGAGTAGTGAATAATCCTGTTAACACATCTTTTTCAAGAACAGTAATTTCAATCATTTGAAGTCATGCTCAGGGAAGATTTTAATAATAGTATTGAAAATTTGAAAGAGAAGCAGAAAATGCGGAATATATAAGGAAATATAAGGAATATATAAGGAAACTTAATTTCTCCCCTGTGTGTATTTAATCATTCAGACATGGAACAGAATGCTTGTAACTTAGCTGACTGCTGAGAACAGAAAATTTAAAAAAATAAAAAAATAAAAATTTTCCATTTATTATTTCCTCAAATAGGCCCTATATTTCAATTACACTCTTTAGAAAAAATTAATAATTTACCTTTGGGAAAGTCTATACTGATACAACTACACTTGGCTGAAAGGAATCATCCACAGGCTACTAGTCTATTTATAAAGAGTTTGCATGATGCAGTGTGGCCAGCTCCCAATCTAATTCCTGACAAAAATAAAATTATTTCCAAAATTTTCCCATCAAAGCCAGTGGTGTTATCACTGAGGTGAGGTATTACTCAGTGTAAGTGAAATCGGTACTGCATGAGTCCTGATGAGTATGAATGAGTCAAAACACAGCTTAGAGAAAGGTCAGATTAATCAGAGACAAAAAAAGAACACTAATTATTTGGCTAATTTATTAAGGTAGAATGTGGATACAGATTTTGCAGGTAAGTGGATTTTCAGAATCTGAGTAGGTGTCTCTGTATATAGATTTTTAGCTGTAAAACCATTCAGTGATACATTCTGTGACAGGATTCTTGATCTGGCACAATTTTGGTTTATATGGATGTGCTATGAGGGCATGGATTATGAAGAGACAAGCTATCTCACAGAATCACAGAGCGGAAGAGACTGACAAGACTACGGTTCTTACACAACAGAGATTTATCTTGGTTCACAAGGTGTATGCCCTATGTAGTATCACATGCCATGGTCTCCCAAATCTTTCGTAATTCTTTCCAACATACTTTAAAAGACTAATGTGTTATTTACAAATACAAGTGTGAAGTTTGCAGTTCCAGAAATTTAGTTTTCAAAAAAATATAAAGTAATTGAGCACTGATATTTCCTAAAGAAGTGTGTGCTGGAGAAACTGGCAATCAAAAGGTCTGGTTTAGAATCATAAAAAAACCCAAACCAAACCAAAACCAAAACCCAAATCCCACTGCTCTAAATATTGTTTACAGAGAAATAATATTCTTCTTCATTTAACTGATTTATCACCAATAAAAGACTTCTGTGGACATTTCATATGCTGTGTGAATCTTGGTTTATCAACTGCGTAGTCAGGTATTGAACACTCTTTGCAAAGGTCAGCTGCACTAAGAAACAATCTTTTAAGAAATGGCAGGATTAGAATTCTCTAGGGGATGAAATCATCGGTATTTCTTCATAAAGGGCAGGTGGACAGTATCACCTGAATCTCAAGACATGCTCTGCTGTTTAGCCAAAAATTACATCTATCAGAGCCACAGGGAGTCGTTTACTTTTGAGGAATACATCCACTCTCAATCTGTGCATGTATTTTCCACTCAGTTGGACAAATTCAGCCGATTTACAAACAAAACAAAACCCAAACATCTGTCAGCAAGAAGGCAAAAAGTCTTATTTCTTTTTCATAGAAGTTGGAAGGTTAAACTTTAATTTCCATATCTTGCTAAACACATCCAGCTGTCTTCTACTTCCTCTGCCTCATACTGAATAATATAATTATAATTTGCATAAAAAAGTGTAACAACTGTGCTAGACAGACTACAAAGCCTTTGTTTAAAGTCTAAGGCAAAAGGAAACAAATCACATCTTTTGTTTTTCTACTTGCATATGTGTCCATAAAAATGTCTTAATAACAACTTTCACTGTAGCACTACATATATATATAAATCTGTGGCACCATAGGCTTAGCTATTGTTGATTCTGAAGTAACAAAGGAGTGACCCCAGTTAGTTTTCAAAGATGAAGGCTTCTTGAGCAAGGAGTAAATTAGAAATAAAATCACTGAACTGGCTTCTGGGAATGCAGATATGCCAAATCGAGATGATAAGACCATACTAAATGGGCACAACAGTAAACAAGAGATGGTGAATTCAAAGACAACAAAAAGGATATGAACTCTAGATTTTAAACAGACAAAAAAACATATTTCAGTTTGATGGGTTTAATTCCCTGAGTGTCTGAAAAAATTTTTTCCTCTGAAAATTGAAGAGATTTATTACACTGAAATATAGTGCTGCCTCTGAAGTTATCTTATGCATTCCACTTTAGGAAAGGAAAGTTAGCTGGCTGGACTACGAAAATTATATACACACTTACTGTGTTTATCAGTAAAACTGTTGACTTCCAATCTCCCTCTCCCCCTTTTTCCTCACCTAGATGATATTGTTCATAAACAGTTACATGCCAAGTAAACCTAGGCAGACGCGAGCAACCTGTCCAGAAACATGCTTTAAATGCGGCTCAGGAATTTACAATAACACTGGACTGTGTGTCTGTACCCTTGTGAATACGAGACAGAATATATCCAGTGCTGAAAGTGCTCTTTAATACCTTCTCAATTTAACCCTGGCACAATGGTGATATCCGTACAAAACATGTGTAGGAGGCTACAGCCTCAGCGAAATGACAGTGGAACAGTAAGGAAATCAAGCCACACTGCATGAACACGGTGAATGTTTTGACACAATCTCTCTGTGTACATTTGTTGTGGACTGTACTGTCTTCTGATTTTTCTAGTTTGCACTTGAGCTAGGTAATAAAAACATCATTGCCCTATTTCTTGAAATGACATTTTACGTTCCCATCTTAAGGGATATTTTTTCTTTTCCTACACAGGTTTAATGAGAATTGAGAATACACCATAACCACAATTCCAGACTATGTTTTTCTTGAAATGTCATTAGTAAAACAATTGCAGCAGAGAGTTCAGAAACACTAGCTACAATCTACAATGCAAAATTTCTGCCATATCCGTTGAGGAGGAATACTTGGCATTTTCTAAATCTCATAATTGCTGGACCAAACAAATGGACAGAATTTAAAATAACAGCAGTATGAAACTCTGAAAAGGGACTCTGAAAAAACAGTGCTAATACACACTATTATTGACATAACCAGCTGCTTTTTTTCCCTAGATATTTTTCTTATCCTGGTTTGAATCTGTACCGCAGTCAGTCAATACATAAGCATGAATTGAACAAAGAAACTTCTATGATTGCCTGACCACTGTAAAAATAATAAAAAAGATCCTTTCTTTTCCTAGCCATGCCTACTCCAGTATCGGTAGTGGACATTTAATACAGACTGTACAGTTAATATTTTCTTGCCCTGCTCAGGTCCAGAAATGCAGACTGAACACTAATTTATTTCCATGACTGTTGGATAATATCACCTGTTAGTGGCCCAGATGGTCATCTACAAACAGCTCAACTTTATGAGCTCTATTTATGAAACTCACAGTCTAGAGCAAAATTCACGTAGTGCCCTCATTGTTTTGTATCAGTCTGTCTGTCACGAAATCATAGAATCATAGAATCATAGAATGGCCTAAGCTGGAAGGAACCTTAGAGATCCATTATTTGGAAAATTATTCTACCTTACAGTTGCTAAAATCACTATGGCACTACCTCAGTGTAACGGTGACCTGTGAGACAGCACAATATCTTTAAATATTTGTAAAAGAAACAAGAGTCTTAAGATAATTGTGGCGGGGTAGGGCTGGGCTGGCCACTAAACGCGGCCAGATGGTCTCTAATCCCCTCTTCCCTCCCCAAAATGGGAAGGAAAAGGGAATGAGGCAGGGAGACTTAGGGGTTAGGAAAGAAAAACTAAAACAGCTTTAATGCAAAAATAATGGAAATAATAGTGAAATGATAAAAATAAATAACTATATACAACTATATATAGTCCTGATATCTAACCCAACTCTCTGCCTGATACCAACTCCCACTGGTGCTGCAGAGTGGGCAGCACTGAGGAAGCCCCAGGCTCAGCGGCGGCAGGAGCTGGATTTGGGAACTCAGGATCTGGATCAGAAGCAGAAGATCAGACAGAGTTCTCTCTGGACATCGGCCATTGCAGAAAAGGGAAAAAAGGACAGAAACTCTTGTGATCACTCAATTTATACTGCATATGACATATATGGAATGGAATACTCTCGCTGGTCACCTGTCCTGTTTATTAGATCCCCCGGAGGTGCAACATTTTACTTCTTTGTGACGCCTCTTACTACTTGGGACCCCCAGCGTGGCACACAAGAGCCAGCAGTGGCCTTGGTCACTGTAGGAATAAGTATAAGCAAGAGCCCTTCTGCATCCCAGTCCCAGGCAGTAACTGCAAACATCAGGTGTTATCAGTGCCAGGAGCACACACTGTCTGCAAAAACATGCTGCTGACTTCAAGAAAGTGCAGCCTTTTAGAAGAGACTAAATTGGAAAGCAAAAATCACTACACAGGATTGGGGGTTTTTTAGCTAAAATCAGGACAATAATTAAGAGGAAGGATTGTGAAACGAATTTTTCCAATAAATGAAGTAAATGGAAATGATGTGTGCGTTCACGTTTGGAATTCTACCTTTTGTGTAACCAGTCACCTTACTAAGCAACTGCCCTTTTATAACATCCATGGACAATAAATGCATTAACTACTGAATCAGCAGTAAAAAGGCTACAAATAAATGACTTACCCTCAAAGAACTCATTTGGCCTATTGGGAGAAAATTTCTTCCTTGCAGTAAAGAGTAGAAGGTGATAGAAGCTGACACACTTTAAATTCCTAAAAAGAATTACCACATTTATGATGGGAATTCAGTTCCAATGTAATATGTGGCAGTTGTGAAACATAAAGCAATTTCAGATATTTGCTTCATTCTTTTTTTTTTAATGACAATTGGTGATTCAAGTTCTCTTGAATGAGGTCATGTTGCTTACCGAGGTAAAGGATATCAGCGTTTGCCATTGCATTGGTAAATTACATCTAAACCTGTTATGCCAGCAGCTGTTTGCTGCTAAACAGAAGAATCAATTGGAAAAACAATGTAAAGAAAGAACCACAAAAGCAGATAAAACAAAGCTGAGGAGTTAGACTCTTTATTTCCCTCAATACTCAATCTTTGTCCTTCTTGCCATGCACAGTCTATTACTAGACATTTATTTATCAATTGTGTGTCAATATTTCTAATCAATATCAGTAATCAACCTGTAGTTTCTTATTTAAATGCAATTTATATTTTTAAAATGTTCATCTCCTGAAACAATATTTTGTCTTGCTCTGTGTCAGAATTAAATAGATACTAAAAGACTAATATTCTTGCTAAGAAACATTCATATGATATTAAAATGTGTCTACTATGCGTTAGAGTTTACGTTATGCAGAAAGTCTAAATGCTGCATTTGCACAAAATGACTTGTTATTTATGTTTTCTGGATCACACCCTTAAGCAACTTTTCATTATGAACACTGAAGTGGAAAAAAGATCTTTGAAAAATCAAATGATTGCTGATACCAGCGTTATTTCCAGGGAAATTTCACCAGGCAAGATATCTCCTTCACATGCTGACAAACAAAACTGAAATATTGACCAATTATGCACAAAAACCTCCAAAAAAAAGAAGTCTGTAAATGAGATTGTGTTATGATTTTCCCTTTATTAGATGTATCAGCATTACGTGGCTACTGCTTTTAGCTATATTTTAGTATATTCATCTACACTTGATATAATTTAATAGTATTTCAGAGTTTCTAATAATATTTTAAAGCCATCATATGTTGATTTTAATGCAGAGATTGCATTTTCTTGCTTATATACTTGTTTTATGATCTTTAATCCAAATAATTAGTTATTTGAACTGCCTAAGTACTTGCTCACTGACCTTCAGATTGATGTTGGCATTCCAAATGTGAAGTATTCCTTGGCAACATCCACAGACTCTGTGAAATTGCTCCCTTTGCAAGTGGACCAAATGCTCTCTTCCGTAGCTGTGCCAGTTACAGCCAGCAGCTACTATATCATGAGGGAACTCTGTCATTTGTGTGATATATATGCATCTCCAAGCAACTCCTTGGGTCCCCCCACAGAACAAGAACAGATTGTGATTTCTACTGATCAGTTCAGAATCCAATTAGAATAGAAAGCTGGCTGGTTTGACTTCAAAATATTAGAAACTTGCAAAAAACCCACAAACCCCTTTGATTATAAAGCTAGAGAATGAGTAATACCGACAAAAACATAGAGCAAGAAAAGTAGTAAAGTACTCCACTTAACCTTAAGATCAAGGCTACTGAATCTTTTCTTTAGAGATCCCAGAAGGAAGACAGGCTGAGACAGTTGGGGTTGTTCAGCCTGGAGAAGAGAAGACTCTGGGAAGACCTTTTAATGGCCTTCCAGTACTTGAAGGTGGCCTACAGGAAAGCTGGGGAGGGACTGTTTACAAAGGCATGTAGCAAGAGGTCAAGGGGCAATGGTTTTAAACTAGAGCAGGGTAGATTTCAGTTAGACATTAGGAAAAAGTTCTTCACTATGAGGGTGGTGAGACACTGGCACAGGTTGCCCAGAGAGGTGGTGGAGGCCCCATCCCTGAAGACATCCAAGGTCAGCTCTGAGCAAGCTGATCAAGTTAAAGGTGTGCCTGCTCACTGCAGGGACAAAGATGACCTTTGGAGCTCCCTTCCAACCCAATGCATTCTATAATTCTGTAATTCTATGATTCTGTGGTTCTATGACTCTATGGGTCTATGATTCTATGAATACAACGAATTTGTCCTCTCACAACTCCTTCCTTC
>NW_009723273.1:58542-61558 GCF_000703405.1 Apaloderma vittatum
CTTCCTCCCTCCCTCCCTCCCTTCCTTCCTTCCTTCCTCCCTCCCTGCCTGCCTGCCTCCCTCCCTTCTTTTCTCCCTTCTTTTCTCCCTCTCTTCCCTCCACCCTGCCTTCCTGTCTTGCTTGCCTGCCTGCCTTTCCAATCTCTCTCTAAATTAATTCTGAAAACTGATTTTATTGCCTCAGAACTCCCTACTCCCTCTGCACACTATTTTTTACCTCCTTCCTACGCATTTGCACACAGCAAATTTCCAAGATCTCTCCCCCACAGAATTGTTATTTTCCCTTCTCCAAAACTTGACTTGCTATATTTTATCACATTGCTCTTCTCAATAATATCCCTACATTGCAGTCAATGGAAGATTTGACTGGGAAAATAGAATATTGTACAAAAATTATTCATTACTGCTCCTTCAACTACAGTTAGTACAAGAAAGGAGCTTTGGGCACTGGTCATAAATAGTCAGGAATTATCTCAGTTAGTTTCCAGAGTCAGAGCAGCTAGCAGAAGTCCTCAGCTCACTAAAGAGGTAGCTACCAGGTGATGGGATAGAAAATTGCCTACAGCAGCAAAGACAAAGGAGAAATTTTCTCAGGCCAAAACCGTGTGACATATATTCCGTTGTTCAAAACTACCAATAATGTTAATATATACTTGAAACAGGCTATTACAGAGGTAAATACTTTCCTCCAACAGTGGAGGTAGGCTATACTTCAACAAAACTGATGCCAGGAAAATGAGACTTTCAGCAGCTTGTCCTCTTTACTCTTTCAACCTTTGCCTGTTTGCTTGTTTGTTTCTTGGCTTTTCAGTGCTTATTTATAGGGCAAAGTCTCTTTGATGTTGAGCTGTTAGATTAAGTGAAGCAATAAATTCCCTATATGCTAATATCTACATCCTGAGTCAACAAGGATGCCTTTTGTCAGTAAGATAGATAATTAAATTAACCTTTTCACGAGTAAAGAGAGTTTTTGTTCAAGGGAGGCTCTCTCCATAGCTTTTGAAATGAGCACTGCATTGTCTCCCTCTAAGCTGTCACTGTCTTTAACAAATTCTTATTCTAAAGTGACTTTCTGATGTAGTTAATTTAGCTTACTACTCAGTATAGACTTATGAAGAACTGTTTACTGAAGATAGGAAAGTTTATCATAACAGAGTGACTCAGTATTAGTTATAGTTTTTTTAAGTTTTGAGTGAAATAATGTTAACTAGAGATGACAAATTACAAGTCTTAAAGTCTTCTGTTAGTAGAACAGCAAGAAAGAACTAGTAATGTTCCTCATTCTTGACCAGAGCAGAACTGGAAGATATTTGGGAACAAAATGCTAGAGTAGACTCCAACTAATTTACTCCAGCACATTCTGTTGAGGAGGGTAATGAAATTGTCTCTTTACAAAGTATTATTTTTTTAATATGAATATATGGATGTAATTGGGTGATTAATTTTCAAAAATGCCAAATATTGAGAAGTAATACTGACATCAAAAGGACTATGTCAAGGTACTATATCACAGCAGTAAACATATAAAAATTATCTTGATTCTTTCTCACCTTCAGAAGAATTGAACGAGGGTACAATTCTGTTCTGCAACTACAGAGGAAAGTCCTGTTTTGGAGTCAAGGAAACAACCAACAGCTACATAAATGTTAATGTAGCCTTTCTGAATTTTTGAAAGGCATTTGACAAAATTCCTTACCAAAGGTTTTGGAAATTAAGCGAAACAGCATAAAGCAGGAGACCCTTTCCTATGCATAACAAATTGTTTGAAAGATATGTCATTCAGGGTAAGAGTATGTGGACTTTCAATGTGGTTCTTGTGGGGGAGTGACAAGGAGAGTTCTCAGGGGTCAATACTAAGATTTCTGCTGTTCACCA
This sequence comes from Apaloderma vittatum, assembly GCF_000703405.1. Classification (NCBI taxonomy): domain Eukaryota; kingdom Metazoa; phylum Chordata; class Aves; order Trogoniformes; family Trogonidae; genus Apaloderma; species Apaloderma vittatum. Next base: position 60,418 of record NW_009723273.1, read on the forward strand.
TGGAACAAATGGCCTGAAAGAAAGATTCAGATAAAAGCAGAAATAATTAAAAGCAAGCAACAGCCAGGAGGAAGGCTTGGGCAGTCAGGACGCCTCAGTGGAGGAAAAGGACAGCTTTGCACCATGTAATACAGGTCTGTAAAATCATGATGAGTGTGAAGTCAGTAAATGGTCTCTTGCAGTGCAAAATCTAGGGCTATCAAACAAAGTTTTTAGGAGTCATTTTGGAAGCAAAAGAAAAGAGGAGTGACGGAGTATAGACCTGTGATACCTGTTGCCAAAGGACAGTGTGTACAAAAAGTGTATGTAAGTCAAGGGAAGATTGGGAAAGTGCCTGGAAGACGACTGCATTGGAGGTTACAAACAGGGAGCTCACAAGACTCAGGCAAATCAGGCGGATCAGGAATACTAGAGAATAACAGGGAAACTACTCCAGGGAAATGTAACACACACTTGCATTTTTCTTGTCCTCTTCCAAAACTTCATTTATGTCTACTGGGTTGAATCTAGAATGGATTGACTGGAGGCCAAATAATGTGCCATATGGACCTATAATCTGACTACTGCTGTCCTATTTGCATATTTTTTGATAGACTTCAAATGCCTAGCTTTACAGACTATGTGCTATGGTATAGTGAGGCTACTTATTAATATGTTCAACTACAAATAGATATGCCTCGGATATTAGAAGAAAAAAGGGGCTTTACACTGGAAATATCAGACACTGTTTATTGCACATCCTGAGAATCATACTAAATATTCTATGTTGAGACAGTCCAGTGGAGGGCAACAAAGATGATGGAGGGACTGGAGCATCTAATAAACAAAGGTTGAGAGAGATGGAATTCTTTATCTTGGAGAAGACTGAGAGGAAACCTTAGCAAAGTCTATAAATATCTACAGGACGGGTGTAAGGAGGATGGAGCCAAACTCTTTTCAGTAGTGCCCAATGACAGGACAAGGGGCAATGGACACGAGCCGGAACACAGGAAAATACATCTAAACACGAGGAAAATCTTCTTTACTATGAGGGTGACAGAGCAGTGGAACAGGCTGCCCAGAAATGTTGTGGAGTCTCCTTCTCTGAAGGTTCTCAAAAACTACCTGGATGCAGTCCTGTGTAATTTGCTCTAGGCATTCC
>NW_009723273.1:61571-73269 GCF_000703405.1 Apaloderma vittatum
GTAGATGATCTCTAGAGGTCTCTTCCAACTCCAATGATTCTGTGAGTTAAAAGGAGAGCTGGGAGTGAAGGTGAGCATGGGGAAAAAAAATATGAAGTGAAGGTGTTTTTATTTATTCTTGTTTCTCATTACAGAATTACAGAATCTCCTTGGTTGGAAGAGACCTCTGAGATCATTAAGTCTGACCATTAACATAGCACTTCCAGGTCACCAATAAACCGTGTTCCTAAATATGAGGTCAACATGTTGTTTGAATTCCTCCAGGGGTGGTGAATCCACCACTACCCTGGGTAGCCTGTTCCAGTGATAAATGACCCTTTCAGCAAAGAACTTCTTCCTAATATCCAGCCTAAACCTCCTCTGGCACAACTTGAAGCCATTTCCTGTAGTTCTATTGCCTGCTACTAGGGAGAAAAAGCTGACCCTCTCCTCTCTCAATCCCCTATCAAGGAGTGGCCTAGGCTGGAAGGGACCTTAGAGATCATCTAATCCAACCTTCCTGCCATGGGCAGGGAAGCCTCTCAGCTGGAGAATGATAGTGTCTCACCTCAGCCTCCTTTGCTAAACAGTCCCAGTTCCTTCAGCCACTTGTGTTCCAGATCCTTCACAAGCCTCATTGCCGTTTTCTTGACATGCTCCAGCACCTCAATGTCCTTCTCGTAGTGAGGGGCCCAGAACTGGATGCAGCCTAACCATTGCCAGGTATAGGGGAACAATCACTTCACTGGTCCTTGTGGCCACACTATTTCTAATACAAGCCATTGGTTTCTTGGCCAGCTGGGCACACTGCTGGCTCATATTCAGCTGTCTATCAGCTAACACCTGCAGATACTTTTCCAACATGCAGTCTTCAAACCATACATCCCTTAGTCTGGACACTTCCATGGGGTTGTTATGACCGCAGTGCAGGACCTGGTACTTGGCCATATTGAACCTCATACAATTAGTCCTGGCCCATTGATCCAGCCTGTCTAGATCCCTCTGTAGAGCCTTCTTACCCTCCAGTAGATTGACACACCCGCCTAACTCAGTGTCATCTGCAAACTTACTGAGGGTGCACTCGATCTCCTCATCCAGATCATTAATAAAGATATTAAAAAGCACAGACCCCAGTACTGAGCCCTGGAGCACATCACCTGTGACCGTTATCCTTCTCTGATTAATTGCCAGTAAATTAAATCAGTTTTCCCCGAGACAAGTCTGTTTTGCCTATGATGGTAATTGGTAAGTGGTCTCCCTGTCCTTATCTCAACCAATGAGCTTTTAGTCATATTTTTTCTCCCTTTGTCTTGATGATGAATGGGCAGTGATAAAGTGACTTGGCGGAGACCTTGTGGCCAGCTAAGTTCAGCTCACAGCAACAGTTGGTCACAATAACAAATTGGACCATAAAAGCAAACCAAATCGAACACCTAATGAAAAGCACCCTGGGCAACAAATAAAGAATTTCCTAAAAGTGTTGTATCAAAATGCATAATTGAAAACATAAATTATTTATTTGGACTGTTAACTGGACCTCACATGATTTTTCTCTCATGACTCCAATGAAGCCCTTTCTAAAGCACAAAGAAAATTAATCTTCTGTATTATTTGCAGATATTCAAAATCTCACTTGTACATTGGTCTTGAAGTACAGTGTACTCCCAAATCTCAGCAGAAGATACCAAAAAATTGATGACCAAGGCAAGTAGAAAACTGGCAGGTGAGAAATAAATGAGCTGATTTCAGTCAGCTGAGTTTCTCCACAGTATTTTGTTAATTCGTATAAATGACTATAATACTGTCAAGGTTGATTTTTAGGAGAAACTCTTAGGCAATGAAAAGGTCACAGCAATAGACTGTACTTACCTTGAGGAATTAACAGTCTAATGAAAAACAAATTGTTTCAGGTGGAAAAGTCGTTGAAAAGGCAGGTGGGAAAAAGACACATGCTAGTTCAAAGATCTGTAATTAAAACCAAAAGGAATTAAGGAAATAAAAATAAAAGTAAATAAATTAGTCGGAAAGAAATAAATGGACAAAGAGTGGATATAGAGAGAAACTAAGATAAAAAGACTGTGAAAACTGTAAGGAAATAACAATAACAAATCAGAATAAGGCAAAGAAAGTCTTAAGGAGCTGAACTTTATTTTTTGCTGGCATTGTAGCGCGTATTGAATATTGAGTCCTTTACTTGTTTTTTTTGTAAAATTCTCCCGTTGTAAAATTCTTCCCTTCCTCTGCCCTCAGTATTCCCAGTTACACAGTTCTGTTTCCACAAAAACATTAAGAAAGAATACTTCTTCAAGACCCCTTCTTTCTCTCCTGCTTTTTCTAGAGATAATGGTTTCAGATAAAACATTAGCTCTACATTTATTATATTTTCTATGTATCGTTTATCCAGAGTTGAAATAAATTGCTTTTTGAACCAGCAAACTAATCAAATCTTTTATCCTTTACTAATCAAACAAAAATATTCTAACTGTCTTATTGATTTCTTAATATGGAAGATGCAGGTCGTCATAATGGGGATCTTCAAATAAAGAGTGGAAAAGATTTTCTTAGCCATCATGCCAAATTCTTTTCTATTTTACACAAACCTATCTTGTGTTCCTAAACTTGTCCTGTCTCACTTTTAAACTAGTTAGATTTGTTCTTTAAGACCTTCCAGAACCTCACTCATTCTTCTAATTTCCAGCCTAAGTTTTCCCATTTATACCCATTTGTACTTGTGTCAACCTTGTCTTTTAGTTTAAATAGCTTTCTCCTTCTTTAGCATTTATCTACCTCTGAAGTATTTATAGAGAGCAATGATATACCCTATCAGACTCCATTAAGTTATTTTAGTCTCCTCTTACAAGATAAGCTCTTTTTTCCCTGATCATCTTAGCAGCCCTTCTCTGCAACTACTGCAATTTAATTAATCTTTCTTAAAAACAGGCTATCAGCACAGTGTATGCAGTATTGCAGAGGAGTCTTACCAGTGCCTTGTCTAATTGCACTAACACTTCCTTATCTCTAACAGTAATACTTTACTTCACACAGTCTAGGGTTTCATTTTCTTTTTCATGACCACACGATATGTTTTATACCCATATTCTGTCTGCTTAACCTACAGCTGAAAATTCACAACAAATTACAAATCTAATTATTTTCTCTCTGTACTTCCATCTCTGTTTTCGGTATAACAAAAATAGACCTAGTTGAAGAATAATGAAGTCTAAATACTTTATGGAGAATAATATTGCTCATAATTGGCAAAGTTCAGTGCTCTGTGTCTACCACTATATCTGTTGAAATTTTATGAAAACTTTATTTTCCACCTCAACTTTCCACATGGTGGAATTTCCCTCAGTTAGTGTCCATAGTTCCCAAAGATGGTAAAATCAGAAATGTTCAGTACTTTAGTGATAACTAGAGAAAAAATTTACTTGCACAGGTTGCATATGACATTAAGTTTATAGTTCGACAAATCACTCAGACAATACTGAAGAAGAAATTACTCCGGAATTTGAGGGATAAACCAGTGAGCTAATTTCACATACACATCACATGTTACACTGCCACACAGATCTATTACAGAACACACCCTGAAAGGCCATCAAAATAGCCCAAAACCCCTATGTTATTTCAGTTTTGATTTACAAAATAATATGAAAAGAATAATTTTGTAATTGGTTCTTTAGGGTAATTTTTGTAATAGGGTCTTTATCATGGGGCACAACAGCTATATTATTCATCTTCTTTAAAAGTCATGGCTCAATTAAACTTTGTACATAGCAAGAGATCTTACCACGTAAATCTGCATTATGAGAAGTACTGTTGAGACAAGCCATTGCTTCCAATTACCCTGATGCTCAATTACTATCATGACAGATATGAAATTAACCCCTGTCAGAAGTGTTTGTGATGTCAGAAGTACATGGGCTGCCTGTTAGCTCATGATACTGTTAAAATTACCACAAGAAAATTAGCTTCCTATGACTTCACCCTGTGGTTTTCAAGAACTTTACTTTTTTTTATAGATGCTAAATAGTTGAAGTTCAGTGTTATCTTCAGTTAAATCAATCAGCACAATGGACTACTAAATTGGACTATATATTTTACACAAACAAGTAGAGGACTATTTTATTTAATACTGCTAGAACTTGGACTGAGAACCGATACTGGGAGGGAAGTTGATATCTGCAGTTTTATGACTGCAATATCCCTTTGTGAAATCCATGAGTTGCTTCATATTTAAGTTTCAGGTTTTCCTGTGCCTGATGACTTGTCTAACAGCCTTGCAAGTGCTTGAGTAAGCTGAGAATCCTGGTGAATATTTATAATATTCAAGCAGTTGTCTTTGGTCTGGAAGGGTATGTGAGTAGTACCAAATAAAACAGACCCAAAGCCTGGGCTCAGATATAAACCCATTGGCATCTACCTTGGTTTAGTCAGTAGCCTCCCTGGTGCCACTTTGAGCTACGTCCAAAGTTATGGTTAATCTTTTACTCTTTTCCTTGGGAAAAGCTGTTATTTACACAGTATGTGACAAATATTTTTCAAATTTTGGGGTTTTCTTACTGAAGCTTTTTGGTTTGATTGTTCTACATCTCAAGAGAAAGTGTTTTAAATCCAACTATTTACAATTGACTTTATCTCCAAAATATTTTCAGTTTAGCTCCACCACAGTATACTTAAAGATTGAACTTTGAAAACATTCTTCTCTACAGATATCTATTTTATCCTCCTATATGTGATTTTGTATCGTGTGTTCATTATCACTGAAGTCTCAAAGTATTGCCTTATTTTTTTGTGTTTTACTATATAGCACAAGTAGCTTATGTTTTATCTTTGGTGATCAGACAGGTAGTGAATTTTTATCAGTGAGACTCATGGATAACTAGAAGAGACTATCACAGTCCCCAGTAGGATTTCACGTTGGAGAAATAACTGTTTGAAATCAACCTGATTCAGAAATATCTTGTATCATTTATTTTAAGCAAGCTTTCAGTTTCATGGCATTGTGTTTTTAAAAATCAGAAACACTGTTTAACTTCTTTGAATTAATTTTAAGTAGACTTGAATTCTTCTATACACCAAATAAAAATGCATATCCTTTGCACATTTACATTTTAAGGGAATAGCTTTCCGACACATCTCAGATGCTCCTTGATATTTCCTGAGAGAATGCTAAGCATGTATAAGTGAAATATTATATACAACTCTTCTTTCCATTTTATCTTAAGCTTTTTTTTTAAAAAAAAATTATGATTATTCTGGAATTATTGATCATTATTACCAGTGGCAATGCTGGTTACCACCTACCCATCTCTATTTACTTAAGAGAATGTTCTAAATACAGAACATTTGGCTTACTTACTTCATATTTTAAAATTATTAAGTCAAAGTTTGCATAAACTATGACACAACCCAGTAATGGTTACAGTAATATATCAGTGATAAGCTTGTCTTATTCCTATTACATTAGTACACATCATAGAACATCAAAATGTACATATTTTAGTTTCTAAACAAATCATCTTTTCTGACTCTCTTTTTGTTTCTTAATTTAAATAGTTGGAAAATTTTCTTGGTACTAACAGCTACTTTGAAAAGGATCCGAGGTCTAAGTACAGAATTAGACAACATATTACAGCTGACATCTGGATAATGTTTATAATAGAACAATTACATGAATGGTTATTAATAGCAGCATAAAGATAGGCATATGCTTTAAAAGATAGAAAGAGGACAAGTAGAAAAAAAATTAGCTAAATCAAGCTGAGACTTTGCAAGAGGAGGCAGCAGTTGAAATATTTCTAATTAAACCCAGCAAAAACAACCTACAGAGATAGTCTTAGAACTGGTATTATGAGACTTTCAGCAAGACAGAAATGCTTACTTTTAAGTGTTTTGCTGAAAAAATTCCCGTGGAGGTGTAGAAGGAAGAGGTGTATTTAATCTAGAGAGGCAAAAACTGTAGGAAGGTTTGGCAGTGGAGTTTCAATATATGAAAAACAAACAGCAAAGCGTTCTCTCTGTTCACTGTGGATAGAACATGTGGTAAATGGCTTAAAGAGGAGCGGTAGGCATTCAGTTTTACACAAGCAAAGCTTTGCAACAGTAAGGATAGATGAGTGGGAGACTGGCTTGACTGGGAATTTCTATCTCAGGACTCTTTTAAGAAGAACAGAGATGTGTGATGTCAGTGATGATTAAGTTGCCTTTCTTCTAGCCTTGAGAGACAGTATAAACTAGAAGAACTTCTGAGGTTCTGTGGTCTCATACAGCTGTGTGTAGATACTCAAGAATTGTTACTGAAATCACTGTCTTCTCTGTTCACAGTAAAGTGCTTAAGTTTCTGCAAGAGGAGGGCATTTGTAAACTGCAGGTTGTAAAATTCTTTCAAACCGTTGTATGTGCTTGTAATTTTTATGCTTTGGAGGTAGCTAATGGTGTTTGCTACAAGATCTAGACTAGACTTTTATCTTTGTCATATGAATCCCATGCTTGCCCCTGCGTATGGGCAACTGAACCAAGTCATTCAACTGCAGCCTCCATAGTGGCATGAAAAGGATTGCAAGCTATCAACATTTTTTGTGAGGCATCTTGTCAAACTGTCTGATTAATAAAAAGAAATAATCTATAGAAGATAGAAGAACCTTCTCCTTTAAACAGGGAAAAGGGAACGAGTTCACTGCAGCTATCAGGAGCCCTTTGATACATAAACTCTGAGGAAAAAAAAACACAACGTAACAATCAGATGGACAATTATTAGAAGTGCCACACTTTTCATGCACAGGTTATCTGTCATCTCTAGTTCTGAAGTGGGCCTGGGAGAAGTACTGACTGGATCTGTTACTGGAAGGAAATAAAAGAAGAAAGTTTTTTTCTGGTTTCTTTCCTCTTTTTATCCATCTTTTGTTTTAAAGAGAACATAGATTTTTTGAAAGTGAAAAAAATTGGACATATATTCACTAGAAGAGAAACTGAAACAACCTGGGACTAAATGCATCCTTGCATTCATAAGGGGGTGATAGCTAAACTCTTTTCTTATCCAGTTCAAAAGAGGAACCTAGTGTATTATGGAGAGCCCAACTGAAGCCAAACTGTTATTTGAATCAATTATTTTGTGCAATTCCACGTATGTGTCCATATGTAACCCGAAAGGGACAGGAATCACTGATTTAGACACAATTAGTATATTTTGCTGAGTATTTTAATGTCTTTTGTTTAAACTCAGAGAAATGAAATAAAGAATTCCGGTTTATGTATGCAGTTTTCCTAACATCCTTTGTTTCAGAACGTGATTAAATAAAACAAAACAGCACTCAGTGCTTGCTTTCCTTTGTCTACATAAAGCCATTCATCCTGAGTCATAGAACCCCAGAGATGATCAAGTAGATGCCTGAGCCCAATTATTGCCATGCATTTTAAGCATCTGATGTTGACTCAATGCCTGTATCATGGTAGAAGAAATATGAATATATATCTTAAGAAAATATGTAAAGTAAGAAGGCCTCTTACTTGGAAAGAAGCATCCAGGGAGACTAGAAAGGAGAAAGAGTTATGATGATGACAGTTGTTATTCTTACTGAGATTTTTTTTCTGCATCAAGCCTTAAACATTACAATATCTCTAGTGTGCATTCCATTTTACCTACAGCAGTTACAATTTTTCCCTATAAATTTATTACATAAATTTGCATTTTCAAATAAATTATCACTAAAATTTATTGTTTTATCTTAATATTTGAGATGAGTAAAGAACAGCTCCTAGTAGATCCTCTTTATAAAATAAGGTTAGCTGAAGCCTTGGGGTGAAAATGGAATGAAGTCTGCAAGATAATAACAGACAAAACAAAATGTAGGGTCTAAAGGAGCCAGTAACAATCAAATTCCCAACCATTACTGAATATTGATGTGCTTTAGGGAGATCACCCTACCTTTAAATGGGAAGACAGAACTATACACTTACTGTGAGAAAAGTCAAAACTCTGACTGAAGCACTCATCAGGCAGAAGACAGTTTCTGTCACAGTAATACGATTCTGCTATTTGCTGAATAATAGCCAATAAAAATTCACTTCATTTTTGTAGCAAAGAAGCATTCATCTTAGGAGGCCGGTTAGCTCAGTGGTTTGAGTGCGGTGCTGACAACAATGACAGCACCGAGGCCACGAGTTCCATTTCCGCTCAGTCCCCATGTGTTGCCTGGTCTAGTCGAGAGGTGGTGTCCGTGTCCATGACAGGGAGGTTGGACTAGATGATTTCTAAGGTCCCTTCCAGCCTCTGCCATTCTATGATCTATTTTTAATTTCTGATTAATGTTCTGTGAATGTATCTTTGGCCAGTATGTACTTTGAAACACGCGTGGCCATGGAGATACAAACCTTAGATTGACTTGTACATAGATCCCATTTGGAACTAGTGAAAGACTTTATTTAAAAGATGCATAAGGAATTGAACTGCTCCAAACCCAGAAGATATTTAAAAAAAAATTAAAATTCTCTGGTAGCAGAGACAACAATCAAGAAGCAGGCTCCATGCTGAGCATGTAACCAGCTGCTTAGCTTTTCTTTTAGTCAGTCCATTGCTTAAAAAAAAACCCCAAAACAACAACACGAGAACCCCCATGCCCTGACATATGGATCATGTAACTGCCAAGTACACCTCCTTTCTGGCTTTGGTGCAAGAACATATGATGAGGAGGACAGAGATTACTGAAGAGTACCAAAAAGAGAAGAAGGCAGTAAACAGTTGGTAGCAAAAATTGCCATCCAGATACCACTGTGCACAGTAATTGTGTTGACCTTTAAGAAAACCAAAAAATGTGTTAATGGAAATATATTTTTTTAATTTGACTTCAGATTTATAGTGTCGTTTTATGAAATTTAAGTGGAAGCTCTTTGTGCTATATTTTAACCAGAAGACTTCCAGCACATTTGTATTTGTGAAGGAAAGAGTAATGGATTCTTCAGATCATAGCAGAGTCCTACCTTTCTGAACATAGAACAAGAAATTACTGTAGAGTTTAGCTTTTTAATAGAAACTATAAACACAGTGGAAAATGTAAATTGTAGTGCACAATTTAATTCAACTTCATAGTATATTTTTATGAAAGAAAGGATGAATTGTAAATAATGAAATCTATTAATACATATAATTATTTCCATAGTTCAAGATATAATGTTTTATTATTTTGTCATTTGTATGCATCTTTCTTATGGTATTTATAGATGTTTTGGCAGAGCAAGAACATCTTAAATTAGAGTCATGCAGTCGGAAGTGCCAGAAGGAGAATCATCTTAGTGGTCTATATTTACTGAGCGCTAATGAACAGTTTGCTTTATATTTCATAAGTCAGGTCACTTTATGCTGACAAATTAAAGTTGCTGGTTATATTTGTGGATGCTGAATGAATTGTAGTTGTTGCAATTGCCAGTGGAAAAGAAGCTGACACAGGAAGTACTTGCACATGCAGTTTAGATATTGAGATATAAATCTTATATCCGGGGCTCCCATTGAATGAGATTGTCTTGCAGAAGAAATTAAACACCTCCGGCAGTTCTCCTCAGTGTACTGTGGGGTCACACAACAGAAATATCTACTCTCATTTTGAGTGTGGGTCCATGCCTTCCTTCATGCTCAGGCTTGTTTCTTGCCCTTGGATCAAGATGAGAAGCAGTTTGACGAAACTTCCTGGGAATTCTGGGGGAGAAAAATTGCACCTCATGTGCTTGTCAGAGCGGATCCAGCCTGTCTGCAGGGTGTATGGGCCAGCCAAAGCAGAGCATATCCCATCTGTCTTGGTACAGATGTCCGGTGAGGATACGTAACGATGTTCAAAGGACTGGCAGATGGAAGATGTAGGTAGCTTAAAAATTGCCCACTTTCCTGCTGTATAGCAGTATGTGAAATGGAAGCATTCAGAGAACTTAGGAAACCCTCCTGTTTGGTGTTCGGACAAGACTTTTAAACACAATGTACACTCAATCTAATTATTCAGAAAATTAAGTAAGAATATCCTTTATGAATCAGACTACTGTCTAGAAGAGACTGTTATTAGTTAAGAAAAAGTATTCTTGGAATTAGACAATCAGAATTCTTTTTCAAGAGTTTACAACTGATGTCATGAAGCACTACAGACTTAGCATTTGAACTGGTTTCTATAAAGCACCTCTAGGAGTTAAATATCTCTAAGACATTTTAAAAAGTGCTACTGAATTATAGTATTTGACCCAATGATAGAGATTGTAAGAATCTTATATCAGAAATTTATTATTTTAGTGTTGTAAGTTTTAACTACTTTTGCTAGAATATGTTAGTCACATTTTATGTGGAAGAATAAAGAGAAGGAGCAGATGGTAGGATTATTTATTTCTGCCATCATAGAATCGTGGAAGAATCATAGAACGGCCTAGGCTGGAAGGACCTTAGAGATCATTTAATCCAACCTCCCTGTCGTGGGCAGCATCATAGGTTTTTGACAACATTTTCTTCTATTTTGACAACAATAATTTTTTAAAAAATCAATATATTTTTAAGTATACATCTATATACATATATATTTATGTATATGATCATTCCGAGGTGTGTGCAAATATGTACACACATGCATTTATGATTTATTCATAAGTTGTTATCTCATCTATGATTTATTCACAAAATGTTGCTTCAGAATGTCTACAAGTTGACAGTTTATTAATATTAATATATTCCAATTGCTTTGGATTATCCTGTTTATTGAACAATGAGAAAAAATAATATTCGTGAACTCCTAGGAGACAAGCAAAATGACTGTTGCTGTTTTAAATGAAAACTTGTGAAATGTCTTAAGGGAAATATTTTGCATAGGGAAGAAAACATAAATCTTTACTATTTTATGACAAAGAACAACCTTGTCACTTACTTTAAGCATGTCAGTCTTGCCCAGAACCAAAGAAAAATAGACTTAGCTGCACAAATAAAGAGGACTTCATGGGCCATATAAAATGTCTTCTTGTCTTGATGATACAAAATTATTTAAAACCTTAAACGTGACATACATAACAAATTGCTCATTCAAAGACAGCAAAAAGAGAAGAAAAAGTAACCTCTGAATTCCTTAGAGATATGTACTGATTTTACATTTTTTATTATTTTATGAATTTATACTACTTAATAATGGAATCGGATGAATTATTATTTTACTGTGCATTGATCTGTTATGTATTTTCTACGTTAATTATATGTAAAATTGGAAATCACCAGATTCAGTAAATAAACATAGCCTGTAAGGGAATTAAGAGCTTGCACAGGTACTTGTGTAGTTTTCTCACATGCAATGTGTGTAGAAATTTATTGCAAAAAGGGGTTTTCTCCAAAGAAGATTTTTGATAAAATGTTTTGCCATACTCAGATCAACATGACATCTTCTACTGCCTCCATTCAATGGTTTTAAACTAGAGCAGGGTAGATTTAGACCAGGTATCAGGAAGAAGTTCTTTACAATGAGGATGGTGAAACACTGGAACAGGTTGCTCAGAGAGATGATGGAGGCTCCATTCCTGGAGGGATTCAAGTCAGGCTGGATGTGATTCTGAGCAACCTGATCTGGTTAAAGATGTCCCTGCTCACTGCACGGGGAGTTGGACTAGATGACCTTTAAAGATCCCTTCCAGTCCAACACATTCTGTGATTCTACGATTGATTCTATGATTCTATGATTTATTCTATGATTCTACAATTCAGCAG